>NW_004797380.1:1234412-1237896 GCF_000002075.1 Aplysia californica | reverse complement strand
GAGAGAGAGAGAGAGAGAGAGAGAGAGAGAGAGAGAGAGAGAGAGCAAAGACCATTATATACATATACATATTATCATATATTATTGTATCAAACTGACTAGTAGAGGGTATTTCTGTGCAAATGTTCAGCCTCCAGAAATATTGGCATTTCCCTTCAGACGTTGAAAGCAAAATATTACCGATGAAATTAGAAAGCCAGAAGTCCTGTCTCTCTCAGCGTTCGGTGTTGATGTCCGCAGATTTAATGTCTATACTTAACATTATTATGTGAGATACAATTTCGATCCCCCCTTCAGAACGTGATATGTAATTTCTCTTCCTCCCGATGTAACCTTTAATCTTGGAGGACAGAGATGTCTTCTCTCTTCTAAATACCGCTAGTAAATTATTATCCACATCACATCCCGTTGTTTTGCAGGTTTCTGCCGAGCTCTGACCTTCGCATTCACTGGGTGATTTGTAGCGGGTGCCAAGCATGGTTTGGAGTTTTGCTGTTCTTTATCACAGAGATATTGTTTCCTTTTTTTCTGCTGAACCAACAGCATCTATGGAGAAAGTCGTTGACTGGCATCTGCGGTCTAGCCTTTTGGCACGTCGCTGTCACATGCAAGAAACCCGAATTCTTCTTCTCGAGCGGAGAGAATTTTGATCGAATATCTCTGTCTTTCTGCAGGAATGTTGTGTCCCTCTCAGATCGAGTTGGTTCTGACAGACAGGGTGAAGCCAGTCTGCCCTCTATATCATCTAAATTGTATCGATAAGGGCATAAAACGTCTACATTAAAACACATACCACCAGGAGGATTGGACTAGTCATTTGACACGAAATATTGATGGTTTTAAATGCAATCGAACTGCACTATAACTCCCCATTGCCTGATCTCTTTTTTAAAACACTGTGATGTATTGTCCTTTTATTATAATGATCACCATTCGAGCAGGATCCATTTTTTTCCGATCAATGCTTTAGTTTGGATAGCCAGCATTCTTTTCACGACTGGCGAACCTTCGGAGTGGATATATGAAACGATATTGTTCAACGGACTGTTGAAATACGTCATATCGAATGTTGCAATACTTCCTATTAAGTGAGCTGAGATTGAGTAAAAGTGTAACAACCCCATCAACGTGCGTTCCCCAATAGAATCCAGCCAAATGGTTTGAGCATTAACAATTCAAGAGTTCAAGAACACCCGCACTGGGATCCGAACTAGGGGCATCCTCTCTGTAGTCTAGTATGATACCAACTGATCTAATGTAGCACCCTAGCTGAGATTGAAATTCTTCCTTTTTAGGTAAAAATGTAGGACTAGCGTTGTTTTTATTTTCAACTTTGATGACAGACGAGAATCCTTTCCTCCTTGAACCTGATGTAATGATTTACGCTTCCTTCAATACAATTCAGCTCACTCAGGAAGCGGGCTGCTTGGATACTGTTTTTTCAGGGCTGCCCTCGTCTGAGAGGATTACAGCATTACAGCAGAAAAGGTGCCTATGGCGTGGTGGTTAAGCGCTTCACGGAGTACCATTTCCGAGTGGAGAGTAAATTTGCAATTCGTATCTCGGTCTTTCTGTTCTCAGACTGGGTTGGCCCTGATAGGTAGGGACGGAAGCCTGTCTTCTAAATGATCTAAGCTGTGTCGATGGTGGCGTAAAAACAATAACATTTTTTAAAAATCAACAGTAGAAAGACGGACAGACTGGATATAACTGACATCTTCTCTTGGGAATCGAACCCGCTTTGTCCTGCGCATAACTGCATAGAGCCTAGCCAATTAGAATTGGACTACAGAATCCCAAACCGAACCACCCTGTCTTTCCGTATGATTACAGGGAACACGTAACAAAAAAAAAATATCATCGCGTTTCAGCATGCGAAAAATCTCTGGAAATTTTGCCATGGCCCTCTTTCTACGGTTCATTTCTGTTTGTGTCGTGCTCACGTGTGCAAGACTTTCGTTAAAAAAAATAAATCCGTGCTCTTGTTTTCTTTGACATATTTTATGTAAGTGCAAGGGGGTATTTTGACATTGGGCGATCACCCCCCCCCTCCCCCCACCTTTTCAGAATGCTCACGCCCTTCTGTTTCGGTTTTCACGTGTGAGTATGAGGCCTTCTTGCGGAACACAATGGTTTCCTCTGAGACGAGAATTGTGGAACGCGCAACAATAATTGGCAAATATTTCAGAAAAAAGCACCTAGTAACCTTTCGGAAAACGCTTTTGCTTCAATATGAACCATACCAAAAGATCCTACATAACAGGATTGTTCACTCAGCCAAAAATGTGTCCGCGGAAGTCCTCGCATTGCTTCAGATGGCGCTGCAGTCTTTGTTTTGAAGATCTCTTTCGTTTCTCCAGAAGAAGAATAAGAATAGCACAGTTTGTTAGTTTCACTTTTATTGTTTTTCAAACAAGTAGGGTAACTCTGTTCGCAAAGTCCGTGCTTTTTCGAAAAGGGCGCCACCGAATTGGGAGGACATTTTTTTTAAATTGGCTCAAAGAGATGAGTGAACTTTCTTGTTATACACGATCTTTGACCATACTAAGCAGCTTCACGTCTCTCAAATTGGGAGGCCCTTTACTATTTCCAAGTCCTATTTATGGAAACAACGAAATTCTATAGGGACAACGAATTCCCTGCAAAGACTGTCTACCTACGTGCTTCATCATATTTTGGACGATTTCGTTCTGATTGGAGATCAAGAGTAAATGCTCTTTTTGAGAATTTGAAATGGATTGTTCTCACATCTGTTCACCTCTATCTATGATGCTACTATCTGTGTGTTTTAACTTGGGGATGCCTTCAACTTAGTTAATATCATGCAAGACTACACTACTGACCGCCTCGGTTTGAATCCACATGAGATTTCCAAGGCTTTCTGCGTTCTTAGTTAGAATTGTCTAACTATTGATCGACTTTCGTTTCGAATGCTCCTTCCCTGAAATAAATCTTAGAGCATTGGAATCTGGAAGAGACTTGAAAACATACTATTGAATGCACTCTTTTAGAACTATATGCATCTCTCTCTCTCTCTCTCTCTCTCTCTCTCTCTCTCTCTCTCTCTCTCTCTCTCTCTCTCTCTCTCTCTCTCTCTTTTTCTCTGTAGGTATTTTAGAAAGGTAAAAAAAAAATAAAGGTATTTTATTATCTCGTATTTAATTTTTCATTGAAAGGATTATTTGATGTTATGACGTATTGGATTCTGTAAGAATACTATAATGGGCAGTTACGGTTTCCTCCGCCTTTGATGTGTCAAGGACTAGAATCTCGTGTACAACGACAGGAAACCTCATCCTCATGACATGACCTTTGACTCTCCAAGAATAGCTTAAACGAGTTTGCACTTTTACGCAACTGGGGCTTACATGTCTCAACCTCTCTCACCCGCGTGTGATTGAATTCTAATCTCTGTTCTCTCTGTTCTCTCTGTTCTCTCTCTCTCTCTCTCTCTCTCTCTCTCTCTCTCTCTCTCTCTCTCTCT
>NW_004797380.1:1232271-1233681 GCF_000002075.1 Aplysia californica | reverse complement strand
CTCTCTCTCCACGCAAACACACACACACACACACACACACAGACACACACACACCGTCTCTCTCTCTCTCCACGCAAACACACACACACAGACACACACACACACACACACACTCACTCTCTCTCTCTCTCTCTCTCTCTCTCTCACGCACACACACACACACGCACGCATTTGAAAGGTATTTTTAAAAGTGGGTGAGTGTATAAGGGTGCATCAGCATTGATGAATGGACATACATTGCATATCGAATGAATGAACAATTTTGTCTTTGCAATATAAACACTATTTTATTATCGTATTTTTAAACAGATCAGAAAAAGCAGTCACAAATGCCACGCAAAACTTGGACATAACATTACAAGCGCTCCTTATTATTTTATTTAGGAACCATTGGTTTTTTTGTAGTGCACGAACTCTTTTTTGCATGGACTGTTAAATTTTAGACATAATTATCTGTCATCTCTCTTTGAATTTTAAAGAACGTAGCATGAAAACGAGAGCAAAGTCACGTTTCTTCAGTTGCTGTTTCATGGGGCTCTACATACCTGAAGAATTCACATAAGGGCTACTTAGTGGTAACCACTCCATCGTTGGTATGATTTGGTTTTCCAAGAATTGTCAATTGGCGTTGGTCCTGTTAGGAGATGCTTTGCTGTGCATGAAGATGTCTACTTGAATAACACCATGGCGAAAATATGAGAAAATATAACGTTCCAGCATTTGTGCGACGTCGTCCTCTAAACGTAGCCATCTTTTGATTTCGACGAGTGTGATTTTGTTCATTCCAGCCAGATCACCCAAAAATTATGGCAGTTTCGTCGACTGACCGACATATGTTTATGTCCAAAAATCCAACAAACAGTCAATGAGCAAAAAATGTCCGCCCTCCAAACGAAATACTAATGAGCACGTGTAATATTAAGTCCAGATTCTATGACTGCTCTTTTTTCCAGTTTTCAAAAATTAGTTTTTCCAGTTTTTTATTAGCGAAATATGATGCTGTTCATTGCAGACAATGATATTCTCCATTCATTTGATATTCAATACGTGTCCATTCCATACATGTCAACCGAATGTTTATACACCTCAGTACACGTGCGAACACATTTTAAAGTTCGATTTCACCCAAGTCTGATTTTTTAAAGTCAAATTTGAGAGATCATATTATCAGAAGTGACTCTTAAGATAGTTGAAACATTAATGTATCAGATGATGCTGAATTCATTTAGCTTTGAATTGATATTCTGCATGAATGGGTAGTCCAAGGCTTTAACAAGATTATTATGTAAATACATTTTCCACTTTCGAGCAGAAATACACACATATACAGAAACACAAGCATACATAGACTCGCATGCTCACTTAATATACATTAACATGCACCAAACCACACACACACACACACACACA
>NW_004797380.1:1224837-1226559 GCF_000002075.1 Aplysia californica | reverse complement strand
AGAGAGAGAGAGAGAGAGAGAGAGAGAGAGAGAGAGAGAGAGAGAGAGAGAGAGAGAGAGAGAATGGCTACACATATTCAGAAAAAAAGATCAACGCCCAGAGAGAGTTAGTAAACATGTCGGCGGAAAAGCAATCCGTTGTCATAGCGTCGAAAATATCCTTAACACAATGCTCATAAAAATATGTTACGAGAAAAAATAACTGGGAAATGGGAGCTGAAAAACCACTGCGGACTATTACAGTAATTATAGTCCCTCCCGTTGCTATCTTTATTAGAAGTGTTGCCCCGCTGATAGAAAACACCATGAAAAGATAAATTGGAACATTAAGGACATCCTCCCCACAAGGCTCAGTTAATCTTTACGTCATGAAAGTGTGTTCCGTGACCCATTTCATTACCCTTGGCATTACGCTATGCCCTCTTTGTCAAGAGTGAGTGATATTTTTGCGCTGGTGAATGAAATGGAACTTTAAAAATCATTCTTTTCGAATTGAGATGGTTGACCTCCTCCTCCTCCTCCTCCTCCTCATCATCATCATCATCATCATCATCATCATCATCATCATCATCATCCGTTAATCATCATTACTATGTCTATTCTATTATTGCTTGAGGTATGACCTACAAATTAAACTATAAAGAATTATATTAAATAACCCTGTTGAAGGGTTTTCAGCAAAGCCCCAGCTTACCAAAATGAAACCACTTTCAAAAAGGCATTACAACTAAAACTTAAGTTAAGAGAGATCGAAAGTCATACATAGATACTCAAATGAATACGAAATGTAGGCGAATGTACTTACTGGGCAACTATAAGCCATTCGAAAACATTCCTATGTATGGTTTCTAGAAATGGATACCCTCCCGAATAATATGTGCATCAAAATGTGCCTCAGCAGTTTTTAATTAATTTTACCATATTTTGGGACTGACACGACTTTTTAGCGGGTTTTGATGGGATCAGGAAGAAAAACTGTCGCCCCCCCCCCTCATTTCTCCACAATGCAACTGTTCTTTATCTTTGGTGTATCACAACTTCTAGCTACGCTTTAGTCCCACTGAAAATTCTATCATTGATTGAAGTTTTGTTCCGTGCAGAACACGCTTTTGTTGTGTTGAGCTACAGCAAGGGATAGAAATGATTATACATTTTTGTACTTAATAGTTAGGTGCAAATGGAAATTCTCTTTCAGTCTGAAAACCGTCGGGCTCTTTTCTGACCTTCTTATTCTACTTTTTCATAAATATCATATCATTTAAAAAACATTGCTGCAGCGTAAAATGTTTTTATGTTGAGTGTATTGTCGTTTCTATCGGTTACCTAAGAAAATAATCGGTGCTGTTTTCATGGACAATGATAAATACATTGTTTTCGTTTTTTTGTTTTTGTTTATTAAGACGTTCATTTGACGGTCTGTCATACAAGTGGGGCATAAGTGACTAGGAAGAGGATCCAAATACTAAGGCGGGGGAGCGGGGTGGGGGTGGGGGCGGTGTGAAAAAGAGTTGGGGGGAAGGCGGGTATGCGAAAGTGGGTGGGGATGGGGGTGGGGAAGGCTCTATTTCTTGGGAAAGTATTCTTGGTTATCTGTTTACCGATTTTTTTAGCTCTTCAGTAAAATTATGTCACCGCGGAGTGACACGTAAATGGAAATAGAGAGGGGAATGAGAGAGAGAGAGAGAGAGAGAGAGAGAGAGAGAGAGAGAGAGAGAGAAAGAG
>NW_004797380.1:1223247-1224562 GCF_000002075.1 Aplysia californica | reverse complement strand
TGGGGGGATTTGGAGGCCTTGAAGTTATTCTGGGCAGGCCTTAGAACGCATCTTAACGGAATCAGAGATATTCTGGTAAATAGACGCTGTGTCCAGAAACTCGATTTCACTCTTGTCAATGTCGTTATTCCTTTCCTGGCTCTGTCATGTCAGAATGATAATTGGTCTTAGGATTGAAAGGCTAAGTCGTACTGTTAAAAGTGCTGATTCATACGTTGTCCTGATTCACACGTCACAATTTTTCACACCATTCACTGAAGGGCTTTTCAATAGGCATGCAGACAAACGTTTGAGGATTTGGGCACCTCAAAATAGGCACTAATTGAAGAAGGGAATATTCCTCAAAAGTCGAAACTCATAAATGACATAAAATCTGTAAAATAAACCATGTAAAACCACAAAAATGTAAGCAGCTTAAGCAAAAGTATGCAAACCAGAAATATATTTTAATGAGTTACCTAAATATATAGATTTATATAAACAGTTTCCATCAGCAAGATTTCTGTAATCTTCAGCAGTAATTCAAATTCCTAATACAATTTTCAAAACAGTAGTTAGACTTGGCTTGCTACATTTTGTACATAATTGTGCAAACCCTACCCAGCGCCATGCGGATGATACTCAATTCACTCTGTATGGGCTGACCAGATAATAATATGATGAAAAGTATTCTAACCAATGACACAGCTGCCGGAAGCAGAACAGCCTGGGATATTGAGTACACGCAAAACACAGTCCAGAACAAGAAGGGTCTGCGTGTCTTGTGGTAAAGTGTTAGACATGTGATTTTTTTGTTTGTTTCGTTTTTCCCTTGTTAGATTGATTCTTGGGTTCGCCTAGCTGGGGTGGGGGAACGGAAATGTTGGGCTCTTTAACTTTTTATGGCCGACGTGGACACTATGTCTGCACATCAGCAGACCAAAAGCAATGTTGTAGCACATTTCGAACCATCATACACAAACCAGAGACATGAGTGTGCATATTTCATAATATGCACTTTTTTGCCTACCACATTAAAATTTAAGACAAAGAAAACAGAAAGGAAAAATGTGCTTGAATAGCATGGTTATACCTCTTTTTTGATAACTCCGAGTTTCAGTGAGTTAATCTGTTTCAATCCTTTTGGCTAATCCAAAACCATGTACATGTAGATCTGTTAGAAGAAGTGGCATGCATGTGAATATTTGCGAGGCGCCTACAAGAAGGCTGCCACGTCTTGTCTCCTTAGTGGACTGAAATTGTAAAGTGCATACTTTTGTTTGTGTGTGTGTGTGTGTGTGTGTGCGTGTGTGTGTGTGTTTGTGTGTGTGTGTGT
>NW_004797380.1:1220928-1222131 GCF_000002075.1 Aplysia californica | reverse complement strand
TGTGTGTGTGTGTGTGTGTGTGTGTGTGTGTGTGTGTGTGTGTGTGTGTGTATGTGTACGTAGTGAAACACCAAACCAAAGTGCCAGGATCTGGAAAATAGAAATGTATCTGACACAGTCACACATCACACGTGTGCTGGCAGCCCATCTGACCGACCGACACACGAAAAGATATGGATTCGTGTTAACAACGCGTATGTTGGTGTGAAAGGAGCCGCTGATTGGTCGTATAAGGCAGCTCACGCTGCAAATGACTTCGTTAAGTCCGAACTTGCTCATTTATGTGTTTATTGAATCCGAGTTCTTTTTTTTGTTTGTTTTTGTTTTTGATGAATAAAAATAAGCCGGGGGATCCAAATCCTTTCATTGAATCAGAGTGTTTGTTTAACCCAATTTCGTTGAAATCAAGTTCTACTGTATAGAAAGAAAATAATATTAAATCTTTTAGTTTTTATCCTGAGCGAGAGGGTCAGTTAGTGTCATTTACTCAGGAGGTCGAGACGAATTTAGAAAATCTCCTTTTTTAAAAACACGGCTTTCCAGACAATGTTACTGCTTCAGGACCAAACATCATCATCATCATCATCATCATCATTGCCTTTCTCGCCCTGGGGCAGGATATAGGCCACGAACAAACACTCTCCACCTTTCCCTATCCTGGGCTAGTCGCTTGATGTCACTCCACGTCTTCCCACTTTTCTGTCGGCTTTGTCCACTGTCCTTCATTGTTCCTGCTGATGCAGAAGCTCCTCCGTCTCCCAAGATGGAAAAATTATAAGGCATGTTTGTTCGTGTTTCTATAACTTTCCTTTTTTACTGGGTCGGGTAGTTGGCCCTCCGCAAACTGTCACTTCACCTTTAGTCGCCTCTTACGACACGCAGTATCACTGCAGGTGTATTCTTTACTCCCCCATAGTAAAACTCTGGGGCCCCCCACGTGCAGAGGCGTAAGGACCAAACGCCAGAAAGATAATATTGCGATCACGAACCCTCTACTTTTTTCTTCATTAGTTTACTGGTCTTTATTTTATATTTTGGAGTTGTCGTTGCTATAGAGTTTATAAAAATCAATCCAATGTCCTGCTAAGTCATTCAAGGATGCAGCACTTTATCCAGAGGTCAGTTTAGAAATAATTGCAAAGCGCACGACGTATGCTGTAGTGCGTTGATATGCACTTGTTATGATAATAATAATAATAATAA
>NW_004797380.1:1218853-1220270 GCF_000002075.1 Aplysia californica | reverse complement strand
GAGAGAGAGAGAGAGAGAGGGAGAGAGCGAGAGAGAGAGAGGGTGGGGGAGAGGGGGTGGGGGTTTGGATTTGTGCAATAACAAAATAGTCCATCAGTATAACGGAAAAAATAACCCTGGCAAATTTCTCTTCGCCCTGACCCTGTCAAGATCATTACTCCTTTACTTACACTCATTCAACCTAGGTGGAAGACGTTGACCTCATCACCTCTGTACACATTAATTGCGTCTATTTTATTGACCTCTTGATTAGGGCTAATATCCTCTTTCATTCAGGTTAATAGATCGTAATTTTACGCTCCCGATTCTGCCCCAGGGTGTCACGACTATCGATCTCTGTTATGCTAGGGATAGAACTTCTTGTTAGTTTGGGCTGGAATCAATGGATTAACGATCGTCCAATGAGCACAAAGAATGACGGCCTAGGAAAAAACTAGGGAAAAGTCACACTGATCAAAACCGAACTAAGGGGCTATAAATTAATCAATTTTGGATCGTAGTTAAAAGAACAGAAAAAAGAGTTCACAGAGAAAATAACTCTTTCAATGTCTTATTTTTGAAAATTGAAAAGGTTTTCTGAAAAAGATACCTTCCATTCTATTGACACGGATACTGTCTTAAATCCAAACCTTTCCCCATGCTACCTTGTATTATGCAAGCTGCCCACCCTGTAAATAGTTAGTTTACTTGCTTGGTAGTGATAGACTAGAATAGAAACTATTTTTGACAAATGTATTGTTTTCCCCTGGAAAGGAAACCGTCTGGACGGGGGAAAGTAAAAGAGGAAAAGAGTAGTCAGAAACATTATCTTAAATAAGAGTATCTATTGCTTCTTTCGTTTAAAAAGGATCTGGAAAAATTAATTTCTATGTAAGACGTCTTGTCGTTTTTTAGAAACGTTTTCAATCTACGAGAGATACAGTGTCAGAAAATGCCAACGTCTCTGGAAGTGATTATTTTAAACAAAACCTTTGGGGTTCTTTTTTAACCCATAAAATCATGGTATTTTATGATCTATAATATGTTGCCTCCACACTTCATGGTGCTTTTATTTACTTTCTTCATTTGTTCTACTGTTACAAACAATTATTTCACACACCCCCACCCCTCCCGTAGTACATAGCTCCGTGCTGGCTTGGCATACAATAGGTTAAATATTTCTTTATTTATTTCTTCCACTTTCTAGATCGAGGTAATGAACGTATTGTTAGACTGGGCTTTTTATTTTCTCAGAACTAGTATTTTTTCAGAGCCGTTAACTATTGCATTTATATAACTGTGACGGTTATAACGTTTACTTCGTGAACGAATGTAATTTCCTGCTGTTTGCCTGCTGTAAAATACATAGTAACAACAAAAACAACAACAACAACAACAACAGCAACAACAACATTAATGATGATGATAATAATAATAA
>NW_004797380.1:1215651-1216985 GCF_000002075.1 Aplysia californica | reverse complement strand
AAGAAGAAGAAGAAGAAGAAGAAGAAGAAGAAGAAGAAGAAGAAGAAGAAGAACAATGATAAACAGGGCTTGGGTTCAAGTTACCCTGTATAATTGGTTCTTATGTTTGAGATTCACTTAGCTCTTTAATTTGTCAGGTCTCTCTCTCCCTAGAGATTTAAAATCTTAATTTTCAGATCTTGTTTGAATAAACAAGATTCACGCTGGATTCGAACTGCTGTTTATTGTACTAATACTAATACTTTTATGTAATCTAAATACTTAATCTAGATCTACACATATTATATTTGTGACAGTTCGTCACTTTGGCAGCCTAAAACTTCAGAACCACTTAACTTTCGAATTTGACAAAAAATGTATGGCGGTTCAGAATCATTTAAAGGATAAACAGTTTCATTGAGGAGCCTGAAGTCACTGAAGTTTAATTTTCAGTTTCTCATTAGTTTCGTTTAGATCTAATCTTGGGAACGTCCGTCTTCTAAGATGCCATTGTAAACAAGTGAGGTTTCCGTTCACTAGCCGTGCGTACTGTTCCACACCTTTGAAATTATTTAGTGTACAACCACAAAAGCGGAATAGAGAGAGAATCAATCTATACACCTATTATTTTCAGTATTATATATTTGGCAATTTGGAAACACTTGACATGCGTCACTTTTCTCTCAAGATTTAAAGCTCCATTCCAGTAGAGTGTAAATATACGAGTAGTAGGCCAATGACTTTCAGTTGATCTTAATGTACCTTTCATCGAAAGGGGGCCCAGCTAGTATAGTATAAAATTATAGGCAGTGACATCGCTACTGAAAAGAGCCTAGTCAGAGCATTTCCGCTTTCCTGCAAATTCAACAAAACCTGAAGGAAACTAGAATAGGGACAACCCCCCCCCCCCACACACTTTCCTCCCCTTATCTCGCCTCGAACATTATTATTAGTGTCATTCCCATAACACCAGGAACGGGCGCTTACAGTTTGTTGGTCCCCTCTCACACGCAATAGGCTTACCCATTGAGTACAAAGACGCATAAAGGCTCAATCTAGACCTAAGCCGATAAAGCGGCAACGCAGGAAAATAACACATTTCAAAAGGAAGGAAAATCCGTTGCATCCGACAACCACTTGTACTTTTAGTATGCTGCTCTTGAAATGCCAAGTTTTGGCTTGGAGCACGGCTCAGAACCAAAGTAATTGATCCATACCGCATCTGGCAAGTTTTCAAAAACTTAAGACGAAATCAATCAATCTCCACTTTATTTGGTAATACGCCAGACGCATACTGGGTCTTTAAATACTGCTTTATTGAAAGGCAAATTACACAAGCACCCTGCCCCCCCCCC
>NW_004797380.1:1212096-1215045 GCF_000002075.1 Aplysia californica | reverse complement strand
CACAGCACACACACACACACACACACACACACACACACACACACACACACACACACACACACACACACACACACAAAACGCACACTTTCACGTACGACAACTTACATTACCAGTACCTAGCCTCACAATAACATATTGGTTTTAAGCGTGTTTACGCCTCCATCAACACAATTTATTCGGTTACGTGCTTCGGCCCTGCCTGTCATTGCCAGTCTGGGCTGGGTGAGATACAGTATCCCAGCAGAAAGACATAAATGGCCGGTGTTATCTTTTTAGTTTAGAACAGTAAATTATCGTCCACCAGCTCTTCAAATAAGCCCAAAATTTTGAAACGTTTATTTGTTTATTGCAGTTTTTTAATCTGTGGTATCAGAGTGCTCCAGAGATTTTTTGGCAAAAAATCAAATATCTAAAAGTTGAAAAGAAGCGGGCTAAGATAGATCATTGGGTAGCAGTTCAAGCATCGTAATTCGGGTTTTTGGCACAAATCGCTTTTTAAAACAAACTTAATCCTAGGTCACCTGGAAGGAGCGCCTGCTCTCAACAAAAAAAAACACACAAAAAAAAAACGAGTCAAGAGATTATTTTGTTAAAATACACTTTAAATTCATTATTCCAAAGTTTGTTGATGGATATAATAATATGTATAGTGGTAAAAATCAAATTCTTTGTTCTTCTTGGAAATGTGAAGACCTGAGTTACGATAGTTGTGTAGCTACCCCGCAACATAAAGTAAGTACAATAATTGTTAAAAGAATTAAACCGTTGTTGCTGTTTTTTCTCTCTCATGTGAAATTTTGCTGTCGATATTTATCGTTAAGAAAGAACTTCGGAAACACAAAAGCAGGCGCGGAAATAAGTGTCATGTAAATTGTTTTACATATACATTTATATAGAAGATCATTTTTTTTTGGTAAGTGTTTTACGGAGCATGCAACTGTTTAAGATCATATGAGCGCGCGGGACACATTAAGCAGTTTCAGATGGAAGGAAATTTTGAATTTTGCCCGGGTTGCGGCCGACGCCTACTCTTATCGATTTTGGACCACTAAGGGATCTTTAACATGCGTAACTTGCACACGGGACCTCCGAGATCTTTCGCCCTTGTCCGAGAAGGCTAGGTGTAGGTCTCTTGGGATCAATGCTATTTTTCTAGTCACAATGCATAATTTCTTCTTTGTGGATGAGTGTTTTATGAACTATTTCGTGCCTTGGTCTACGTGAGTGAATAGATTGATTGAATTAGTTCACCTTTGTCAGTACGGCTGGCTTTTGTGCAGAGTTGGTAATCATGTGACCGCTTACTTCTTTAATGGTATCTTGCCTCCAAAATTCCAAGCATTCATAATTACTAGGAAATTCCTTTAGAATGAAATTCGAGGACTATAACATTTGATGGATATTACCTGCTTCCATTGGGTAAAAGTAATCACATGTGTAACTGACAATATATTCTAAGAAACATATTCTAGAAATAATTGATTTCCTGTAACTCTTCTCCTAGAGAAAACCAAAAGTACTTCGTCAACAAAATCTCAGGGTCAGAAATAAGCAAACACTTCATGTTTCTTTTGTTTGTAACATAGCGTCACATACAACCTCTAGATGGGAGATATCCAGTCGTAGGATGCCCATTCTTTATGTTGCACACAGCGTACGGTAAACAGTCCGTGACAACACCTCATTGTCTTCCAACTGATCAGACTTGCACGAGGACAAATCAACAGCCAGCCCACCTCCGGTCTCCCCGGAATGCCCTCATGTGCGTCACTAGTTGTGGGTCGTTTGGTAATTTCCACACAGTCCCCTGAGTTGCTGACCACTTCCAGCCACCTCTCCCCGCGTCCAGAGAACAAACAGTGCAGACGTGAGACCTTTGCGTCTGGACCTGAGGTGCCCAGGGAATACTCAACACGTTTCGTTAAGAAGAAGAACAGAACTTTATTTTTCGATTATTTCGACTCGACATCACTTACAGTCCCAGAGACTCAAAGTCTCTTCTCCTCTGTTGTATTCTCTGCCACCACAAACTTGACGTATGCGTATTCAATTTTATGTTTTTAATATTACCGCCTTTTTAGACACGCACTATTGCTTGTATTTTTAGTTTTGTATGATAATGTTTAAGGCATGTTGAATACAATAAATGTCGTTGAGAGGAAGAATATTTTGTGCATTTCTTGCCCTAATATTGTTTGTTTATTTAATAATCCATGGCAATTTTGATTATCAGCTGCGACGTGGGAAGCATTCATTCATTCATACATTCATTCATTCATTCATGCATTCATTCATTCATACATTCATTCATTCATTCATTCATTCATTCATTCATTCATTCAATCTTCCACACACCTATTTCTTGATTCATTAGTTCACCCACAAATTCAATAAGTTCACACTATTTTTCTTATGACAAGTGAAACGCGGAGAATAATATCAGCACATTCAGTTTTCTGTGTTGAGACATTCGCCGCAGTACTATTGTCACCTCATCACGCCAGCTCCAGTTGCAGTGCGTCATCGTGGCATGTGGGAGAGTGGGTGTGGAATGACGACACTGACAGCTCCCCCACGCCCCGGGGGTCCGTGAGAACGGATATTGTTACTCTGGTGTCAGGGTGACGACTGATTTTGCCAGGGCGTGCGAAGACAATTAGTGGGAGGAGAGTGCTGCGTGCGTCCGATTCGGAAGATTTTTTTTGCGGGCCGAGACATTTGTCCTGAAACTAATTCTTCTGCTCGACTCTTCTCTGCCGATGTGCCGATCTGCAGAAGACGAACGTTATTAGTTTGTTGTTGTTGTTGTTGATGTTTGTTGTTGTTTGTTGTTTGTTGTTGTTGTTGATGTTTGTTGTTGTTTGTTGCTGTTGTTGTTGTTGCGGCTGCTGCTGTTGTTTTTTGTTTGTAAGTTTCTTTTCCCCCTTTTTTGAGGGGGGGGGGGGGTTC
>NW_004797380.1:1206014-1209213 GCF_000002075.1 Aplysia californica | reverse complement strand
CCCCCCCTCTCTCTCTCCTCCTGTTACATGTTGATGGTTGCGTGTTTTTCACCCCTATCAACTCAACATCCTTTCGTGGGTGAGCTGTTTCGACCCTGCAAGTAAAAACCAGGCACCAGGCTTTGTTGTATAGAGCATCTCAGCAGACACATGAAATTCGACCCAACAACGTTCCCAGCTGGGAATCAAACCCACTCATTCTGCGCTTGATGGTGAAGAGCCTTACCACTACAATGCAGACGCCGGTTTTCTCTCTGCCTCTGCCCTCCCCCAATTTCTTTCTCTCTATCTCTCTCTCGTTCTCTCTTCCTCTCCATCCCCCCTCTCTCTCCTTCTCTTTTAATCTCCGTATAGCTCTTCTACTTTTTGTCTTACTCATTCATCCACTCACTTAATACATTTGTTTAAAAGATGGAAACTATGAGAACACATGTAGCGTTTTATATATTATTTTAGAGTTAACACAGCTCATAAGTTCGAAAATTACAGTTTTTATTGCTGTAGATGATAAGCCTCAACAGCCTCGAGGGCCTATAATACCGAGTTCTCATGCTACAAAGGAAGCAGTAAACCACGCAAAAGATGGATTGAGGGAGCTATGGAACCCTGTGAAACAACTCTACAGAGGAGAGCTATTGAGTAGGCGCACCATAGAAAACTGCAACTCCCGTCAATACTCAATGGCAAAAGGAATATGGAAAAAATAAAAAGTACATTATAGGATTTCTACATTTCCCGAACCCTTTTAAAGGGATCTTGGCGTCCCGTATGCGCGCATACAAATGCTGTCTTATTGTGGACGGACGGGATAACTTTTGCCTTTCAGAAATCTGTAGAAAGTTGCAAGTATGGCTTCAGATTCTTACGATGAACATTTTTTAAAAAGATGGGATACGTGGTTTTTGGTAAATCGATGGAGGTACATTAAACCGTTATTGAATGTCAATATTGTCTGGGCAGAGAAAGCCAAATGAAGTCAGAGAAAATCATAGAAAAATATTCGACTTGTACATTTTGTGCTTTCTGTAAAATGGAAATTCCCATTAGAATCGAACAACTCAAATTTAGTTGGCCAGGACGCACGTTTTTAAGGTTTTGTCCCCCCCCCCAAAAAAGTGTTTTACGCTCCCATTGACTCAGTTTAGATCATTTGGGAGGGGGGAGGGGGTTCCATATCGATATGGGGAGTGGGGCGGATACTGTTTAAAAAAATGTAGTATCCCCGTTTGTCTTGTGGAAACACTGTATCCCTCTCAGTTAAGTTTAGTTTTAGTAAGGTTTTATGGCGCTTGCAACTGCATACGGCCATGAGCGCCAAGTGGTGGATGTCAACAGGGAAGTCCTTATAGGGAACCAGACTTACTCTGCTTACCTATCTAGCTTCAACAGCACAAAGTATGCTTCGACTATCAAGACACCCCCGGAATAGCGGGTCACAAGAGTGTGACAAACATTCAAATGAAGTAGAGGTAAATGACGATAGTAAGGATTAGGAAAGAAAAAGCAGCAGTTCCCTGTTGCAGTTCAGGCACAGTGAGCATGACACTGATGAATCAGCCCTTTTTCAATTACAATTCTACTGTGCATAAGAACTCAAGATGTTAATGTCCCCCCTTTGGGAATGGCCTTAAGACACTTCAGTCAGTAGCACCGCCCCAGGAGTTAATCCCTCTCAGGCCGGGTTGACCCTGACTGGCACATTCAACACAACCCGCCTCCTAAATGATTTAAGTGTGTGGTTGGCGGGTGTTTTGGTGTGGTGTGCTCCATCTGTCCTATGAAACATCTATCGCTCTTATAATTTATCCTCCCTTTTTGTCTTTTTATGTGACCAGCTCTCTGGTGTGACTCGACAATAACGACTATAGTCTTCGGCACTCATATTATGGCCTAATTGTGTTGCAAGTGCCGTGTGGGCGTTTGGATGGCGCCACTGGTATGCCTTATTTCTGTTCTTTCCTTCTGCTGTTTCTGTCTCTCTGTCTTACTTCTTCCTTGCACTAAATGGCCGTTAGAGTGCCGATGTGGGTGGTTGGCGGGTGCTCTGTTGTGGTTTGCTTCTTCTTTCCTATCATACATCTATCATCCTTATCTCCCCTCCTTCTTTTTTTGTGTTTGTTACTCTCTTGTAACACCTCTAATCTTCGGCCCTTATATGACCTTATTGTGTTGCAAGTGCCGTAAAACCCTTACTATAACTAACTAAAGAGTGTCGATGTGCTTCTCGTATTTACTACTCAAACCAAACCGCAAGTCCCGTAAAACTCTAATCTCTAATCAAAACAAAACTATTGAAAGCACGGTAAAATTCTAAATCAAAAATGAACCATCGCGAGTGCGGCAAAAGTCTAATCTAAACAGAACCATCGCAAGTGCGGTAACACTGTGAACAAAACTGAACTATCTCAAGGGCGATATATAAAGCTCTTTTAATCAAAACTAAACTACCCAATCAAACGTGTGTGGTTTGCAGGTGCTCTGGTGTGGCTTGCTTCTTCTTTCCCATCAAACATCTATCGTCTTGATCTCCCCTCCCCCCCCCTTCTTTTCTCTATTTGTTACTCTCTTGTAACACGTCTAATCTTCGGCACTTTTATGGCCTTATTGTGTTGCAAGTGCCGACTTACTAAAACATACGAACTCAAGTACCTAAATTGTTCCGATGGGGGCGTAAAACATCTTATCTACAATTGCAATGTTGGGCTTTTTTCCCCACAAGGCCAGGCTGGTGAGCCTAAACTGAGGGAGAACGTGTTGGCACTAGGGCTGGACAATGAGTAGCTTTAGCAAAATTCGGATAATATGTCAGTGCACCTCTTTGGCAATTAAATGCGTTATGAACCGCTTCGGCAGATGGGCTAGAACCACTTTGTCATACGGATTAAAACCACTTCAGCAAATGAGTGCACCCACTTCGGCATACGGATTAGGAAAGAGAGTTTAAGAGTTGAATTCGGATAATGTTACATTGAGAATTATTCGGTTATCCTGATAAGTTATCCGGATTTTGCCCACCACTAGTTGGCACGGGGTCTCGGCTGGCCTGTATCGCGCGCGGTCTGTGTTCCCGTTTTTGCGGCTAGGTCGCTGAGGGCGGGAAGGTCGCCAGCGCTTGCAGCTGCTGCTGCTGCTGCCTGGCTTTGGCGCATCTGTCTGTTTGTCAGTCTGTCATTGCTTTCGTCCCCCACCTCTCAATGTC
>NW_004797380.1:1194869-1205914 GCF_000002075.1 Aplysia californica | reverse complement strand
TGTTTCGATGGGGTTTTCTTGGGGAGGGGGGAGGGGGGGGTCTGTGTGTGAATATGTGCACAGTTTCAATGCCCCTTTCAACACTTCTACAGCGAAAGATGAAACCTCCGAATTCAATGTACTTCTCCAAAAGTACAGAGACAAAAAGGTTGCTAACCTTAAAAAAAAATCCACAAAACGACCCAGGTTCAAGAACGCCCAGTCAGAGATTTGACGCAGTGCCGGCTGCTCCGTAGTCCTGCATGATACCAGCTGAGCCAGTGGAAATAATCCCACGTCGGTGTGAAATCCACGGAGAGTCGATATTCTATTCAGCATCTCCGTCTTAGTGCAGAGAGAAAGCTTCCCCCACGGGCCAAAGTGGCGCTGGCAAGTGGGCTCGGAACAGTTCTCACAATTAATTTTCAAGATTCTGTCTAAGTGTATGTAAACTATTTTCCATCATTGTGAATTTTGAGGTGAATAAAAAAATAAAATAATATCATGACTGCCAGGCAAAAATGAGCAGTTCAAGGACAATGAGTAGTTGCAGCCACTTTGTGGGTCTATGTATTTAAAAAAACCTAAAATCTAAGAAACATTCAATTTAAAAAAGTAGCTTCTGTTCGTCAATTTGACCTCTGAATGCAATGTGTTATACATTCTATTTGCAAAATTGTATATGTTTAATACCTCAAGCACCACTCTAAGGTTATTTAAAAATCAGAACGTCCTAATTTAACGTCTGTCGCCGATAAGACCGAGCAAAATAGGGAAAATTAGTGTGAAGTGCCTATTCCAAGGACACAACGTCGGACTGCCATGAGCCTCTAACCCTTGAACCCACATTCTCACAATCCAGCAGCCTAACCACTAGACTACACGCGTCACCAACAATTTGAAATCAAATCGCCTTGTGTGCATTTCAATGACCGTTGAGGTGCCTCAACTCCCCAGTGAGAGTGCTATCTTTTGGTGAGGTTGAGGCCTTTTTTTGTAATTGACAAGAAAACAGGCACATACAATGTAGACATATCAATACAACTATATATCGTGTATAATATATCTACATACATACAGACTTCAACAAAAGTTAGGAACCACTTGCAAACACTTTGAGTGGTCTTCTTGGGTGACCTGCACGTGGGTGTTCTTGGACTGATACAGTGGCGTGATGGTGCTGCATCAGGCGGACAATGATAGAGTGTGACACTGCAAGCCTTCTGGCAACTTCTCGGGCTCCAACTCATCCTCCAGCCATGCCATAGCTCTGACACGATCAAAGTCTCTCAGCTTTCGTCTTGGTGGTATGGTAGCTTATATTTCCACCAAAGTGAGCACAGGTCGAGGCCGTACGTCCGTTTATGACGCGCATTAGGAATTTTAACTGAGGAAAACCCTTGGTGTCGCACACAAGTCGATAAAAAACCGCAAATTTGGCTAAAATTCCCCGAGGATTTCCGTGCTGCACGTGGTGGTTTTGGTCCTTTAGGAGTTTTTGCAGTACGCGTTGGTAACCTATTAACATTTTCAGAACAAAAATTTTGAAACATTCCTTGCTGTCTTATTTTTCGGATATCTTTAAAAAATAGGAGTGTGTGTCAAAGTGGTCCTTAACTTTTGCTGAAGTCTGTATTATACTGCAGTTATCCTCCAATGAAAGAAAAACAAGAAGTCTAATCCAGCAACCATCTACAGGTGCACAAGAGAAAGTTCGAGAAGCAAAGGTATCTCGTTCAAGAATTTCTAAAGATAAGCTTAAGAAAATCTGGAGAATAAAAATCGAGACCGATGTCAAAGCAAATGCTCTTCGTCGACGCTCTTTTGGAGTCCCAAAGGTAGAGGCTGTGTTGCTGTAAAAGTTATTGCTCTTACAGCAGGGAGCTATGTTATTAAGACACACACAATACATCTATTTTGTACGGCAAGACCTTAATTCAAGTTAAATGGAATTTCCATCCTCACTTTGTTCTATAATCTGGTCACTAGAGTTCTGGCTACGCAAAGAACAAACTAGTTTAATAAGTTACATGTGTATGGTATCGTGGGGAAATCAGGAGCTCGTCAAAATAATGAAACCGAAGAAACCGACTTTTTCTTACCCCTACCCCCCCCTTTTCTCCCAAACCAGGCAATTTTATGGGGGGCTCAACGTTTTTTGTGCCCATTTTAAAACACATTCTTGCATAGATTTTTACAGAAAAATGTCGATCAAAGGCACAAAATAATGTACATTTGCAATTTGTGAGGACATTATAGCTCAGGAAATCATCAAATTTAGGCGGCCATTTCCTCTCTAAATTTACCCCTATCACCTGGCAACCACCACTTCCTTCAATCGCAAATATCTCTACTTCTATTCAAATTATAAGGACACTTTCCCATCGTAAACAAAATAATAAATAAATTTAAAAAAAACAAGCTTTAAGATGATACTAAAATCTCCATATGCGCTAGGACTGACGAGCGCCTTGTGCCACCGCCTTGAGACAATATTACATTTTATATTTTCTATCTTGGAAATTTCCTCTTTCCTTTTTGTAGACAAATAAAGTTTTCGTTCTTTTCTCTGTTATCTAAAAAAGCCTCATGTTTGCATGAATTTTCGGCAATTTCTAATTTTGGCGTTTTCTCCATTCTTATTTTAAACAACAAGTTATTTTAGCGTTTTTTCATTGGTTATTCCTTTCAATAATTTAAAATTTCCGCTATTTTCGTTTTTGTCAGTTTTGTAATTGGTTGACTGGTTATGTGTCTGCTTTCGATTTACATTATGCAACATGCCACTTATTTCTAGTTTACTGAAGAACAAAATGGATAAAATGTGGAATTTAGAAACCGGTCTCAATCATAGCTAGTTCGCTATAGTCTCGATGTATCCACACTCGAGCCAGCTACTGCTTCAATTGGAATCTGCAAATATTATAACAAAATACACCTGGCATCTCAAACGCATTTTGCTGTCGTTTTCCGACCTCGAGCGGACAATCATGGTGATACATGAACAAACTCTAACTTATCAGCAAGCATGAGGCCCAACTCCCGAGATTGACGAGTGCCACCCATACTCGCACGTCTCAGCCTCTTCCGTGTAGGCGACCAATCTTATATACGAACTTGCTTTCATGTGTGCCAATAATTCGACCATCGGCAAGGTCTATTAAATAAAAGAAACGTAACCGCTCACAATGTGATACCTTCCTCGGAATGTCCTGTTGCTGTTTGTCTGTTTGTCAACTACGGTGAAAAAACCCATACAGGCGATGGAAACGAAAAAAAAATTACTGTTTTCCTCCTAACAAAAATGTCAATCTCCCATAAAGCCATAAATGGATTTGCGTTTAAACGTTTTACATTACCATGAGACATTTTTTAGTTTCAGTTATTCCTAGCCATGTTTCCTTTCTTCTCCTTTTCCTCATTTTTTCTAATTTCCTGTTGACGTTAAACTTCTGTCAAATACTATTTTCAGACGGTGGAAAAATAAAGTCAGTTTACTCTGTGCGTTGCAAAATATTGTCGCAGTCAATACAGAGCGAGTTCCATTCGCGTTGCCATCGTTCTGGAGGACAATCCACTCTAGCGTTTGCGACTCAGGATAACTCAAGCTGTTTTAAGGCTATTCAAGGCTCTTGTCACCCGATGAAGACTGTCGTCGCTCAAAGCAGTCTTTATTTTCAATATAGGCCATTTAACATTTTCCACTGAAATTTCTCATTCGTCAAAAGGGGGCTAACCGGTGCAAAGAAGAATGAGTCCAGAGCTAAATGTAATAAACATGCACAGTGTAAAACCGGCATCTCATCTGATATACGAAGGGTAGGAGCAAAGATTGCTCTAAAAAACTTTTAATCGAAACTTTTAACAAGATATTTGGGGTACATGCGTGATATTTTGTATAGATTGTCGAGAACGTTTTTTTGAAAGAATAAATCGTCTATAAACCTCTTCCAGTGTTATCACACAGATATATTATGCTCGTATGAACAAAACATTTCTGTCCACCGTTTTGTGTTGTCTTTTGTTCTCACTGTTCAATTTTACGAATAGTTTTCAACTAATACACCCAGAATTTTTTTTTACCATGATAGTATTTTGAAATATTATGTCCGTAAAATAATATAAAGGTTTCAAGCATGCCTCAAGGTTTATATTTGACAAAGAGCCAGCGAATGAGGAAGAAAAGATGATATGATATAGTTGCATAATGTACGCAAAAATCATTTAACAATTAGTGTGCACAAATAAAATTGACAGACGCATTACAGGTCCCCACACCGTTCCCAAGCATGCCTTCATTCCAGGAAGCATCGTGTTGTAATAATGATATCATTATGTGGATTGCAATGGTCTGAATCCTAAAACGGGATATTTCTAGCCATTTTGAACGCGGGTTCAGGGGGGGGGGGGGGGGAGTTTTCGCTGAAAACTCGATCTTCAGCCACTCAACCCTGTACCATCGGAAGTGGATTTTAAGTAAAAAGTAAAGCCTCATAGATATCCTTACAGCCTCATAGATATCCTTACAGCCTCATAGATATCCTTACAGCCTCAAACAAGGTGTAACACCCAATCCATACTAGATGATAGATATACATCATATCAAACATCGCTCTTTATAACGAGCCTTCCCTTTTAAGATAACAACTCAGTTGCAATCAATTGTGACGAATATACAGTCGTGTTTGTTAATTAGTTTTCTACTTCTATAAAAAAAAAGTTCTTTAGTACTTTACAAAGGGGCTTGGGGACACTATTATTCTACTATGTCTTGTTTAGGAAGTAAAGTGGGTGCATGGATTTAATGCCCCGTCAACACTTTAAGATTATTGAAGAGGCGGGACCTCCGAATTTAATTTACGCCTGCGATAAGACCGACCTACATAAGTTGAGAGCCTAAAAAACTAAGTAAAAAAAACGACCCAAAATCAAGGAAGAACCGTTTGGGATTCAAACCAAGGCCCTCCGTTCCATAGTCCAGCATGATACCGACTGAGCTTACCCCTGACTTGGTAAACATCATCCCCAGACAATATCTTGAGACGACGTAAAAACCTGTATCGCGTCAAAGGCGTCCTTTGGTACACCCACACCTCCTCGCTATGAAGTTTTCCCCGGAAGTTCTAAAGACGCCACCGGAAGCCACAAGCCATAAGATATTCTTTTGTCGAGGACATCAGACGCACAGATAAAACAAACGGAACCCTCTAAAGTGACGTGAAGCATAGGGCAAATCATTAGTTTTTACATGACAACTTTCAACACTTTCGACATGACTTATGGTTCTTCCTTGAATTCGGGTGGTTTGAGGATGCTACTACAGGTAGGTCAAACTTCCTTGTTGTTTCGATATCTATACCCTTCCTTCCCTCCGGTACTGAATGACCGTTACCGAATGGATTCGCTTATCTTTACTCAGGCTAAACTGAATCAAACCATCGCTGAATACCTAACACACTCTCCTGATGTTTTGCAAAGGGGGGAGGGGGGTCTTAGTTCTTCTTCCACAGCGGTTACGTCCATGACTCATCTGTTTACCATGACTTTTCCGGCTCGGCTGTCTGCGTGGCAGAACAAAACATCAGCTGAGGTCAGTGTTGCCCTAATTTATAACACCTGTCGGGTCGAAAAAAAATTGTTGGTCAGCAGTTAACGCAATTCCGAAGACGTCAGGCTGAGAACCGTATGGCCTCTGTTCGCACTGATTTCCTGAATAAAGGTGTTTGGGTCTAGTTAAACTGATTTGATTGCCAGTGTTTTAAGGCCCCACTGACACAGTTTAGATAATGTACGATGTGAACTGCTTCTAACTTGCCTGTAAGGGCCAAATCAGGCTGATTGAGATACATTATATCGGTAGAAAGACATAGTATTCGCTAAAATAGATTTACCAACACGAGAATCGAATAAACATCGTTTATGTGTTATAAGTGCCCGATACTTACATAAATAACACTGGTTTGAAAGGTTTATAGGCTCTATCAGGGAATTTGCATAGGAGAGGACAATATCAATGAAGTCCATAAATATTAAGAGCTCATTTAGAAAAAAAGATCTCCAAACTTAATGTCGCTAGCCAGTCTAGTACCATGATGGACTACAGAGCGATTGCCACTGGATTTGATCATCAAGGATGAACTCCTGAACGTTTGCGTGTGCAGAAGACATCGGGAGGAATCTTTCCAAATTACCATACCATTTAATAATACAAAATAACAAACGCTGAATACTACTTACTTAACAAACACATAGGACAAAAGTACCAAGATGAATATGTCACCCCCACCCTCATTTCATAATATTGAGTTTCACTTAAATTCTTATTATGCAAAGACACAGCAAGCCATTTTCCTATCAAACATCAACCGTCATTAACTCTCCTTCATTTGCGTGTCTGTTACTCTCTAGTAACCCTTCTAATCTTTGGAACTTATATGACCGAATTGTGTTGCAAGTGCCATCATTTTATAGGATGGAAGTCTGCACTATTGAACGTCTCAGACAATAAATGCTAGAGAGCCTTATACATGTTCCTTACAATCAGCCTTTGTCAAGGTCCCTGGACGATTGAAGTAAATATTTTACACGCTCTCCTGTCTAGGAAGCTGTATTATTCTCACTTAGTCGAACACCATTCTATTAGTTCCAAAAGTACAGGGCAGTGTTGGAGAACTCCATGTGATCTACGCACAAGTGAACAAAACCAGAATTAAATATTGATGAAAACGGCTAATGCACAGCAAATTTCCTTGTAGCAATACCGGAACAAATCACTTGCCTTTTATGGGTGACCTTTAGAGTAACAATGAATAAGATGTCATTTTTCAAACTTTAATTTTGAAAATTAGAAAAACAACAAATTAATGTGCTCAATTCAAATCAGCAGCAAGATAGTTGAAAACTGAAAGCAGTAAGAGCTTAATACATTAAAACAAACAACCAGTGAAGACTGAGTGACAGTTAAGTAGTGTTTACACATTTTCTTTCATTAGGACGCTGTCATCTTTCGAAAAAAGCTTGTAAATAACTATTGTAGTCGCAATTTAAAAACAAAACAAAACAACAAAATTATATGCTTTAAGCGTTGTATGTTTTGTCTGCTAATTTTGCTACATTTCTTTCGCAAAACATTCCTTTGTCCAAGGGATCACTTTTCACAGTTCTTCAACGTACCACCAATACTATGACCGATACAATTAAATTAACACCTCATTCGCTGTCCAGTCAAGATACCTCTAACCAACGATCCCTCGTTCTTTCATTTTTTGTATTCTCTCTTCCCAGTTTTCCCAGTTACTCAAAATTGTTTGTACCTTCTTCCTCTTTTCTCATCTAACGGCTGCAATGACAAAAGCAGTTCAATAAAAAAAAACAACAACAAAAAAACCAAAAAAACAACAACAAAACAACAACAACAAATATTACATGTCAACAGTAGCAAAGCAAATAAAAAAGGAAGACAAAGAAACAGGATGGTCTACCATCGTTGGGGAACAAAACCACCGTCGGCTATGCTGGAAATAGCTCCACAACAGGCCGCATTAGTCGACATACTTCAAAGCGTATCTATCTGTGTTAAGAGGAAACAAGTAACACCCTTTAAAAAGGCCCGGTGACTATTTGAAACCTGATAGCGCCACCTATAGGTTCAATGAACATTCTAGATATCTGGCTTCAGCACGTCCCGACTGCTTTAGTCCATTTTGACATTTTAGAAACCTTTTAAAATAGAGCAGCTTGAGGAGAATTTCTCTGATGCTATGAAACGTGAGACCCGTGGCATTCAATTTCGATCTGGATTCAAATCCGTTGAAAGGAGGGGCGCTTTATATTCCTCTATCGCACTCTTTCCGCGTTGCGACGCAGGCTTTACGACATAATCGAATGTTGTAGCGTGTGCTTATAATGCAATTTTCTCCAAATGGAAGAACTCGACCTGTGTGCAATGACGCCTTCTAACGTTGAAATCCACTTGAAATTAGCATTTTTAAATAGCTGCAGGCGCTTGGGGCTTCAGTGTGGTCTTCTCCTTTTATTTCTTTTCAGAGTTCTGTACTCTCTATTCTGGTCCTGACAAAAGTAGACTGCTTCGTCTGTGAAATAAGATTCAACAACGTCCAGCAGAGCGTAATATGTGTGTTGAATGACGACACAATACCATGTAGTAAGTGTATGTACTCTTCCGATTGCCACGGGTGAAAGCGTGTCTAACTGTCTCTTTGTCTTAACATTTCAATGTAACATTGGCATGGATTGGGTTGAGATGTACGACCACTGCAGAGCATCTTCGAGCACAGTTTGTTAACTCTAGCACAGTGTTGGTGAAGAACTACAATGGCCTGTTACATAGTGTGTTAATATTTGAAAAATGATTCTTATGTATGTTGTACAATACTGACAGATTACTATATATATGTGCTCCAAAAGATTGGCTCTGATTTGGGAATTTCCTCGACGTATATTATTTCTCAAATTTGTTGCTTCAGTTTACAGTATAATCTATAATGACCAGCCATGTCTTTGGCATATGTGGCAGGCAGGTCAGATCTGCTTATTGCAGGCATAATATTATGCCCTTGTCAATATAGGACATGCCTACTATGGCTAACCTAAATGTTTGGTGTACATTTCAATAAAAGGACGGGGATACCGGATAAAGTATCTCTGCTACGTGGGAATCATACTCAGGTTTTAGCATACAAGGCGAAAGGCCGGCACATACGGACAAATTAAATAAGAATACTTTAAAAACTTATCCTTAAAGCTATAGGTCCCGAAAGCTAATGAATAGCTTTGGGAACTTAGAAAAAGATCTGTAAATGATACTCGCCCGTATCGACAGAGCTTGAACGATCTTTTTTATACGGGTTGCTCTGAATCTGCCTGCCGCTGCAAGCCCAAACTGTGTGGGTTTCAATATATTTTATTATTATTATTATTACAACAAAAAGACGAAGATACTTGATAAAGTATTATCCCACGTGGAAAACACTCGGCACAGATCTGAAATCACAGATTATTTCGTAAAACTCATAGCCACCTAAAATACTTGCAATTGGATACTTTCTCTCATTCGCTTGTATGAATAAAACATCGACTCTTTTATTTTGCACGCTTAATCTGGCAATCCATATGTTCTGAAGTCTTAGCAAAAATTGTAATGTCAAATGTATAGATTTAAATGCCCCTCTGATTATTTTGTAAGGTCATTTTAATACGCCAGACCTCTGAATGTAACGACAATCATTAAAAAAACTGCGGCTAATAGTTTTCTCCTCCCAAAAGTAAAAGGCAGAGTTTTGTTGTATTGAGAATAAGGGAGTGGGGGTATACTACAATCCAGAGAAACTGGTCGAAGGTTAACTCGCTGGCAAGGCCTTACTTACTTTTACAGTATTTAAGCCTGAAAGAACAGCTAACGTAAACTATGTTCAGTAATCTTTTCATAGTGTAATATTTTACACTTTCGGGAACCATTGCGAAGTTGTTTAGGGTTAACGCCCCTTACAATACTGTGGGTATATTTTAGAGTCTGGGGCCCAGAAGTTACGTTCATTTCCGATGGGCCTGAGACAAAATATGGATGGAGAGAATTAAAATCTCCCCAGGACAACCCAAGTTCTGAAAGCCCCGTTGGGTTCTCGAACCGAGCTCATCTACTCCGTTCCAACAAGATACCAACTGAGGTAACGGCGAGCCCACGCCTCTAAGAACACAATTGACATAATTTCGAATAATTCGGATATTTTACCTTTGACTTTGTCAGGACCAACCGCTGCTGAGTTAATACAGTATCCCAACAAAAAGATGAGGATACTATTGATAAATGCATTTTTCCTACTGGCAGGAATTGACCTCCCGCCTTCTGTGCTAGGCAAAGATCTGGAGCTTTCCTCAGAGATGATATAGCTTCTTTAGAGGGCATTCACCTTCCTATACACGAGCTCAAAATAAGCTGCTTAACTTCCAACACAAGGGTTAAAACCCACTTTGGACGTATTATCGAAGAACATTTTTAATGGAACTCGTACCAATTAGATATGCAAGGCTCCCTTAGTTTACTTGGTATATTCAATACTTATTTTAAATCTTACTTTTACGCTTCCATCGTTTCTCTTTGGTACTCTTCCACTTTTCGCACAATCGTTATGGGTTGCATGTATGACCTCAAACTCACAGCTGAGGACAATGCTACTCTAACACTACTTGACACAACGATTTCAGGATTTGGGTATTTTTCAAAAGAGGTAGCAGATTCAATTATTCCCATATGTAAATTGATATACTTGTAAAAAAAACTCAGCCTATTTAAGATACTGTTTTCAAGCGCACAAAACTAAACGATGTGCTTTATCTGCAGGTACCATGAACAAGATATTACATAGACAGTAGACTAAGCAAAACGACTTTGCAAAGAATATAGAGTCTCCTGACGTTGTATCAGTATTTAGATTTGTCTAACTGTTATCTGTCTCTTTCCCCCAGTTTGCAAATTGCGAAATTCCTGTTTAAATGCCTCCAAAGACAAAACAAGGAACAGTTAAACTCCACGACGATTACTTTGATCCCGTGTGAGCTCTCCATAAACCAAAATTGACATGACTGTTTCCAAGAAAGACGTTTCTATCAAGCTCTCTCGTCATTTTTCATTGCCTTCGATTTGAAAATCATGGTCAGCATACACTGTAATTGTTGTATGCCCTGAATAGCACCACGTAACTACATCCCGTCTCCGCATTTTGAAAAAAAAATGCCAGCATTCTCATATCATGATTTCGCATGCCATCAGTGTCCTACATTATGTTGCCGTATTCGGAAAAGAAAAATCCCCCGGCTAATATGGCGTTGCATGCTATAGATAGCGTGACATAACCACATTCCATTCCCGTATTTGTGAAAAGAAAAAGCGAACATTTTATCATGTCCTATGGCTTGGATGGAGTCGCATAACGGCATTTAATTCCCATGTTTGTAAATAAAAATATCCTTACATTTTTTGTGCTGTTGTTTATGTTGTCTTCTAGGGATGGTTTCAAATGACTACATTCCATTCTCGTATTAAAATA
>NW_004797380.1:1187369-1189869 GCF_000002075.1 Aplysia californica | reverse complement strand
TACACCGCTCGAGCCACCACTGCTTTTCTGCAGGCAAACAACATCGATGTCCTGCCTTGGCCATCACTGCCTCCTGACTTGACACCAACTGAGCATGTGTGGGACGAGCTTGGCCGCCGTTTGTCCCGTGGAAGACCTCTTTACAATCTCCAAGTCCAAGAGCTGAGGCGTTCTTTGACAAATGAGTGGGTACAGATTCCAAAGGTGTTCTTTCAGACTCTTGTCAATTCCACGAGAAGACGCTACCAATCCTGTACATTGTATTCAGGACAATGGAGGACATACACAATACTAAAGCAGGTGCAAAAAACTCAATTTACCGCTCTGATTTTTGAAAATGACTTTTGTTACTTCATGCTTTTGTGCTCGCGGTGCCATTTGACCTTTTCATGTCATTTCAGCTGTGAATGTTCACAAAATGGCCATAGAATGCAATGGTATACAATCTGTTTAAAAAATAAACACATCACCACTATTTGAATTGTTTTGCAAGTGGTGCGTTTTTAATGACCGTCAGTATATTTATAGAGAGAGTACACCCTCTGAATCTCAATTAGCTTTATACACTTCTGAGTTTGTTAATGTGTATTTGTTTGTGAGTCTGTGAATATTTAGAAGAAAAGATTAATGAAATAAAAGTGAAAAGAGAAGTAAAGTAGGAAGATGATTGAAAAAGGAAAAAGAAGGATACAAAGGCTGGTGAGAAATAAAGATAGTGAAAAAAGAAGAAAAGTTGGAAAGGGTTAAAAAATAAATAAAAAACCGATAGAAAGATAGATAGATAGATAGATAGATAGAGAGAGAGAGAGAGAGAGAGAGAGAGAGAGAGAGAGAGAGAGAGAGAGAGAGAGAGAGAGAGAGAGAGAGAGATAGAGAGAGAGAGAGATAGAGAGAGAGAGGAGATAAAGAGAGACGGTGAAGGGGGCTTTTACTTTTTTAAACATCTTATTTTGCCTTTAGTTTATGGAATCAAATTCTAAAGATGGCGACAAATTTCACGGAACATTTTGAGAGAGTTTGATAGTAGTTTCAAAACTGAAAATGAGAATTTGGATTTGTTGGAAAATTGCTCTAAGGTACTAGCATTCCTAATGTACAATGTTAAGTAAAAGCAGTTTTGAAACGTGCTTTTGATTATAATTATTATCATACTGAACAGTTATTATTTTTTCACCTTTTGGAAAAGAATATTAATTTTCTTGGGAGGCACATGTCTGAAAAATGCGTATTGGATTTCCAATTTTTTTTTCTGTCTATGGTGATTTAATCTAAGTGCTGAACTCCAATTTCCTTAGAATCAGTAATGAGAAAAGTCCAGGTGAAAACTTTCCCCCCCCCCCTCTCAAACACGCACCCCCGACTAACCAAGCAATAGTGGTACAAAGTGTTAATGCCCTAGAGGCAAGCCTTTTTGCTCTACCCTCCCAAAACGAACTTACAAGCATGTAATATAAAAGGAGCTGACATAAGAAGAATTCTTAAAGAGAAAACGTTTAAACATGCTACCAGCGCAGTCCCAAGCCTATTGGAAGTTTATTTTCATTTAATTTCATCATTCTCACTTCACTAGCAAGCTACAAAAACACGGCGGGCGGAAACATTGAGTATCGGTATCATAATCAGTACCACTAAGACGAAGTATTCACTTCCCACAGTTGCTGTTCCCCTGGGCCTGCCCCCCGCCTTTCTGGTGAACTTGTCATGTTTTAACTCTAAACTATTATCTATCATACATCTTTCCTTCATTCTTTCTTCTTCTTCACCCAAATACTGACTTAACCAATTGCTTCGACTTCAATATGATATAGTCTGTAATATTAGGCCAATAAATTAATTCAAAAGCAAAGTAAACAGACCAAAAATTTACCCCTGCCTTCACCTGCTGATGTAGATATCACTAGGAAACCCTTGATAGCTGCTTAGCTTTATAAAGAAACTTGGCCGTCTCGGTTGCTACAGTCAACTCACATCATACCTTGAAGTATAAAGGTCGCAAAAATGTCAAGTCATAATTTCAGTTATGCCTGACAGACAGAGACAGGCTGCTGTTAACAATAGTATCGGATTGAGAGGAAATTGAAATCTGGTAAATGCAGTCACATAGGAGTTGGTGGTGTGTTCGAGACGCCATTCACCAAACAACAAGAGTTTCGTTTCCATACTGCCATTTATTTTCCTAAGCATAGCCTAGCCGTATTATGTTGAGGAGATGAACCCCAAACACTGCAGTTTGTAGTTGACAGGTAGATCGAAGCAGAAACTATGATATAACTTGTGCCAGCTGAAGAGTAAAATATCTGCTTCATCTTCTTCTATCCCGTGGTTGGGGCTACCGTGGGGGCACCACTGCATCTGAAAACCAGCTCTCGCCATCTATTTTTGTCCTCTGCTTTCCTCAGATTATCACCCATCGTCTTTCCTGCCCACTCTGTAATGTTGTCCTCCCTTCTCCTTCTCTGCTTTCCTCTCTTTCTCTTTCCTTGTACGGTTCCCTGCAGGA
>NW_004797380.1:1184815-1186574 GCF_000002075.1 Aplysia californica | reverse complement strand
CAGTCCCCAAACCCACCTCCACCCCCCCCCGAAAAAACAAACAAACTAATAAATAAATAAATTATAACACGTTGTGAATCTGCAACTTCAGGTTATTGTAAAATTTTGTATTTTTTCAAAATTCCACTTTTCTTTTTTGACGAACCTTTAAAGACAATATTCCAACGACAAAGAAAACGGAGAAAAACTACTTTAAGTTTTTAAGCGCATGTTTTTACACCAAAATTGTAACATGAATATTTCAAATTGAAACGTCAAAAGTCAAAAGGAACTGTGTATAGATAACTTTTCAAATTTTTAAAGGAAAAGAAAATGATATGTTGAAATGTATTTGCTTTTCTCATTCATTTGTTTAAACCCATGACCTGGGACGTTTTTCTTTTCTTTTTTTTTTTACTCGATTTTGATTTGTGCGACTTATTCGTCCATCCCTGATTTTCCCAGGGTTTCCATGAATCAACACTGGACAACATAGACCTCTAGATGGGTAAAAAAAACAATAGTCCTGTGACCGTGGGCTCCTATTGTTTCTCACATGTTTTACCGTCTTCAAGGCCTAAGTAAGGAAATTAGCCCCCATGCCTCATTTTAAAAGGTGGGCGTTACCCATGAGGCTTCGAAATCCAAGATGGCTGCCAAATGAAAAAAAAATCGGTATCAGTCATTGTCTTTTTCCAACTCAAATGAAGTGTGATACATCTTTTACAGGGTTTTTTAGGCCAACAAGTTCATTTTTAATGTCATTTTTAGTCTTTCGTAAAATATAAGTGCAAAAAATCAAATCAAATATGGCTTCCATTCGGGCATGTTGAAAATGGGAAAAACGTTGGTATCACAAATAGTAACTTACAGTGCACAAATTAAGGGCATTTAATTATCCCTGAAAAATTATTCGTGTATTCCAGCATAACGAACACAAATCTTGACCAAAGCTGATATCTGACCCCACACTTTGGTTTGGTACGTCAACTCTTAGTCCGGGCGGGGAAGGGAGGGTGGTGAGAGGTCAATCAACCCTGCCAGAATGACCAGCTTGCTCCTATATAGGATGTCATAGTGAAGTGACAGAATAGAAAGTACTCAAGAGAAATGACCATTGTAAGGTGAGTAGGGGCTTGGGTGAGGGAGTAAAAGTAGGTCAATAAACTCGAAAGAAAATTATAATGATACTATGACCAAGAAAATGTACAAACCATAAGCATAAGTCTGGGCCTATCACAATAATCAACCCCGTTCTGACGTAATACTTTTCCTTACAGCGAACAGAAACATGGGAGATGTATAGGATAACGGATGTTTATCTTACTTTTTTTTCTGGGGCGCCTTTCCTTTATTTCTTTGTTTTGATTTTGGGCTTTTCGGGGAGATTGAGGATGACTAAGGTATACCAGGGAAAGATCTTGTTTTATTTGTTTTTCTTTGACATGTGTTTCTTGTGTTGTTTGTTTTGCTATCTATCATAATAATTTTTAAAAAGTAAATTTCATTTTTTACTTGTGTCTAGTATTTCTTCTTTTTTTTTTGGCCGATCCGCTCAATGAACAGCACGTGTTGTGTATGACAAGACTCGGAATACCGAGATATGATTTGTGTCTGTAGGAGAGAGATCGGGTATTTAGTGCAGTTTTGAGACGGGCGATTAGAGACGACGAACCAAAAGAAATTGTTTTCTAATGGGTTGGGAAACATGAGGAAGATGGATTGAGAAATAGGGCAAGAGAAAGAGAGGTAGGAGAGAGAGGAGATATATATATATATA
>NW_004797380.1:1176664-1183577 GCF_000002075.1 Aplysia californica | reverse complement strand
AGAAGAAGAAGAAGAAGAAGAAGAAGAAGAAGAAGAAGAAGAAGAAGAAGAAGTCAAGGGAGATTCAGTTTGCTGCGGTCTGCCCAATCCATAACCCAGTAAATGGTTTTGTCGCGTTCCGCGTGTTCCGTGATATACTTTTGAAACAAAGCCCGGTCTTTATATAAAAACAATAAGAACCATTTAAACTAGAGACAATTCACAATCTTTTTTAAAAAAGTGTTCGAGGCAGTCCTCGCAAAAATACATAAATACCATCACCGGTGCCAGCAAAAATGTGTTTCGTTTCTCAAATAGAGTTGTTTTCAACGGTAAAAGTGTGTCCCCATTTGTGCACAAGTTAGGTTGCATGGCTACCTATAAGAACAGTATTCAAACAGTAATGATAATGTAGAAGTTGCCACAGCAAATCTTAAGAGCAGCCTGTCTTGAAGAAAACTACTGAGCATTTCTCAGCAGGAAAGGAAATCAAATGGGGTAGTATTTGAAGAAGCTCACAGGGGCCGCTCGCTGATGACAGCAATCAGAAAAACCCATAAATGCGGTATTTTGGAGACTTGAATAGAGATTATAGCATCGAGCACCTAGGTAATGGAGGCAGGCATAAACCCCGACCAACCTACTTGGAGAGCATAAACAGATCGGTGACAGGGAAAGATAAGGTTCATGCAGAATTTTCTGAGAGTACCAAAGCCAAGGAATTAAGGGTGAACCATGACCGCCGATGTTTGTCCAGGTTGTGCCACCTGATGATGATGATATTGTAGCACACAATCTTTCGCTAAACCATGAGAGGTGACGCCTAAAATACACACGCCCTAGGGCAGTGGTGTGAGTGCTCGGAAAAACCGAGACATGTCAGTTTTCTGATCTACATCTTAAAATAGTAGCCTATGCTCTTTTCATGAGATTATACAGACTTCAACAAAAGTTAAGGATCACCTTGACAGGCAGCCCTGATTTTTTTTATCGAAAAAAAAGGACGACAAGAAAAGTTTCAAAATTGTTTGCTCTGAAAGTGATAATAGGTTACCAATGCGAACTGCATTGCTTCCAAAATGGGCAAAACCACCACGTGCAGCATGGAAATCCTAGGAAATTTTAGCCAAATTTGATGTTTTTTATCGACTTGTGTGCGACACCGCGGACATTCCTCAGTTAAAATTTCTCATACACGTCATAAACGGACGTTTGGTCTCGAACTGTGCTCTCTTTGGTGGCAATGAAAGCCGCCGCTTGCACAAAATCCAGTATCGCATCAGCATGCCATCAAGACGAAAGCTGAGAAACTTTGATCGGACCAGAGCTATGGCAAGGCTGCAGGATGGAGTTGGAGCCCGAGAAGTTGCCAGAAGGCTTGCAGTGTTACACTCTGTCCTTGTCCACCTGAAGCAGCGCCATCAAGCCACTCGATCAGTCCAAGATCGCCCATGTGCAGCTCGATCCAAGAAGACTACTCAGAGTGTTTGCAAATGGTCTTTAACTTATGTTGAGGTCTGTATTTAAAACATTGGTGTGACGGAGATGGAGACTGAAAGTAAGCCAGCCGTGTGACTTTTTGAACATGGGAATGTAGTAGATCTAGTATTTAAAATGTAGAAGGAAAATTGAATAAGATTTGACTGGTTCGTCTATTTAATTATTTAAAGATTTACGTACATTTGGCAAGTATTGCAAGCTTGCTAGGGACATGAAAAAGAAAGACATTGTTTGGTAAAAATAATAATTGATCACGAGCCGGATATTTTGAAAGAGAAAAAAAGAGGTGAGTAGATGTAATTTTCAATTCTAGAACGGTAATCAATTTCTATGGACGTTAACTTGTGGCAAAATTTCGTTGACCGTGCTTCATCTTCGAAAGGACCACATCTGCGAGAGTCCACTTGGCTGGTTTATTACGGATTAAAAAAAAAAACTTTCAGCAATAAATCGTACGACTCATTTAAACAATTATTTCCTATGTGTTGGTAGTCACTGATAATCACGAAACAAACTATATTCAACAATGCCCCTTTGGGAGATTGAACTAGGACCACATGAAATGCAGTCGACTGTGACACAACTGTGCTGAAGGCGTGGTTAACTGACGTACTATCTAGTTCAGTGCTTCCTAACCTGGACAGAAGCACCACATGTGGGCGATTAAGTAATTTTGGTGGGTGGTAGAGATTGCTCGGGTAGTGAGTGCTACAATTTAATGCTCGCTTGGGAAGTGTAATAATGTGGGCGGTACAAAAAGGTGAGCATCTTCAAGGTAGCAAAAGGGGCGCTGGCTGTTAAAACGTTGAAAAGCACTGATCAGGATTTAGTTGAGAGAAGTTTTAGACTTTTACGGCACTTGCAACATAATTAGGTCATATCAATGCCGAAGATTAGAGGGATCTCTAGCGAATGTCATTAGAAAAAAAGAAGTGGGAGAGATGAGGACGATATATGGTTAGTAGAAAAGAAGTGACAAACTCCGCTAGCGCACCCGCCAGTCACCTACCACTAATAGACTTTGCGTCACCTCTCTGGGGAACCTGCGGCGGCATCTGACCCATTTTCTCATCCAGAAATCTGACCTGTAAAGCTGCTAATCTTTTTATAATTTTTTTAACCCCCCCCCCCTCCGGCTTCCCTGTCTTTCTGAAACCTCCCTCTCCCTCCTTCCCTCCCCCCCTCTCTCTCTCTCTCTCTCTCTCTCTCTCTCTCTCTCTCTCTCTCTCTCTCTCCCCCTTCCTCCATCTGTCTCTTCTCTCTCTATCTCTCTTTCTCTCTCTCTCCCCCTTCCTCCATCTGTCTCTTCTCTCTCTATCTCTCTTTCTCTCTCTCTCTCTCTCTCCTTATCTCCTTCCCTCCCTCCTTCTTTCCCCTCTCTCTTCTCTCTCCTCTCTCTCGCTCTTCCTCTATATCTCCCTTCATATTTCTCCTTTCTCTCTCTCTTCCCCCATGTTTCTATTCTCTCTCTCTCTATCTCTCTCTCCCCCCCCCTCTCTCTCTCTCTCTCTCTGTCTTCCTGTCTCCCCCTCTCCTTCTCTCTCTTTCTCTCCCTCTCCATTCATTCTTCCCTCCCTCCTTCAATTCCCTCTCTCTCGTCCACTCCTTCCTTCTGTCCTCTGTCCCTCTCTCTCTCTTTTCCTCTCTCCCTCTCCCTCTCTCACGTCTCTTCTGTACTTAAAATCTTTCTCCGAAATCTAAAAGCGTCGTCGCCTGTCACTAGTGGCCAACTGTCGCGCCAGTCCTCCAAAGCTTGAGGCGAGAACCGAAAACCTCGTAAGAAACACAATGTGAAATCAATAAATCATTCCTCCTCGACAGCTCTGAGTGGTTCTTTGAGAGGGGTCCCCGATACCGCCTCAAGTGTGATCAAAAAGGAGACTTGGGTACTAAATAGAATCTCTCTTGGTTGACGTCAGAAAATCACATTAAAGTTTCGATGTTTTGAACCTGTCTTTTTACCCCATTTTTAATTCAGCTTAGTTGATGAAGACCTACAGAAAAAAAGAAACCAAAAAATGAACATATTCAGGTCCGATTGGACGGCCAGAACGCTTTGACCGTTTTCCTTTTAAAAAATTGAATTCCAGAAACACCCCAACAGACATTCAAACTCAGACCGACTGAACTCCTGTTAAATGACTCTCTCCTTTGTTGCCAGTGCATTTTGATAGCCAGAAAATAGGAATTGTGACAAAAAAGTCAAGACTTCATAACAAAATAACACTTCTTTAAATCATGAAAACCACCGTCTGCCACACTGGGCGATATCGCCCACAAGAAGGCGATTTGGTCATTTAGTGGGCGGTGGGGCTCCCGGCTGTTGACAAATTGCTACCCCAGAATTACAAAGTTCTATCTGCTCAGTACCTAGTTTTGAGAAATATAAAATAAAACATTTTGAGTTTCACAACATATCAAGCTTTTTTCCGTTCAAATGCAATTCTTTGAATATCTTGATAACGACTCAGAACAATCTTACGATTTTGATAGAGCAGATAGAACTTTTGGTTCCTTACCTCATTGTCTTAGTAACTCAAAACGGCCAAAAATGTCAGATAGAACTTTGTAATTTTGAAGTAGAGAAATGTCATGCCATGCCCCGCTTTGAAATGCATGCAGGTGGGCGGTACGCATTATTTTAGCCTCGTATTCGTGGCAAAAGTGGACGCTCGTTAAAATAAGGTTGACAAGCACTGATTACAAACTCAAACGACAATAACACCTTCTAACGTTACTTCGCTGTTACTGCAGGCTGTTTTCAAAACAAGAAATGATATATATCTTCTATCTTGACGGGGAAAAAAGGGAATAATGGAGTTGAAGGAGAAAGCCAAACCGGTTTCATGATCTTGGCATTTTAGACGTTGGCATTAAAATTTAGGAAATGTGAGAGCAAATAAACTCATAAAGGCTCATTCAAAAAACACTTCCAGTAGATCTGATTTATCTCTTGATGTTCTGGGCGTTTTTCAAAATTCTCATATTGTCAACTTCCTGTCGGCAAATTTTTTACACCTTTCAGGGCTTTTTTCCGGTAGAATTTTTATTCTTTTAAATATATTGTGACATTGGATCGCACTGCAAAAATATTATTGACTTTGATCCCTGAGAGTTAAAAAAAATGAATCAGACATGATATCTGCTTAAACTATGGACTTCTAAATAATTTCATAAAATCGTATAGGAAAAAGATGACTTAGGTCAATGCTCTACAAGGATTATGGTTTTGCAATTGAATGATTTGTTTTCGTGTTTTTTTTCTTAGGGTACAGGTATCGGGGAGGGGTTAGTAAGAGTGTAACGGCGCTCTCAACTAGTCCTATGAATGTTATATATATATATATATATATATATATATATATATATATATATATATATATATATATATATATATATATATATATATATATATATAATCTATTTATGCAGTAGCACGCCAGCATGTTTTTTTTCGAGCGCGTAGTGATTTTATACAGGCAAACTTGTTTGACAAAAACAAAAGTAAGATGCAAATATTATCGTTTGCTAAACAAAGCTTTAAAATATGCAGAATGACTAATAGATTCGCATTCAAGCGGTGCATACATTGGTTGTTTCAAGTAGCTTATGTATGTACTGAACGAAGAGATTGAGCCGGCATTTATCAAGCAGAGGGCAATGACTTGGTCGAAAACGAGAAAGTTGAACATTCGAATTTGAACTTGTCTGAAAGATTTTTTTCCACCATTTTCGACTACAATTTCCTCTCGGCTTTGTGTCAGGGTGTGGGATGAAGTGCCTGCCTTCAAAATGTCTTCGGTTTCTATAACTATGGCATTCAAATTGAACTCCAGCGTCTGTGGTGTAGTGTTTAGGCGTTTCGCTGTCGCACGTAGAAGACGGGCGTTCGATTTGCGTGTCTTTTTTTTTGGGGGGGGGGGTTAATCTAGTAAATGTATGAGGATTTTAATGGAATACTTCGTTGTTTCTGCTGGGACTCTCAGCCCGGTAAGCCTCCTCACTGGTCTAAAAAATATTTTCAAACAAACACTTGCATTTTAAAAATAATTAGAAGAAGAATAACAGACCAGACCATCAATGATCTATTTATAGAGGCACCAGCCATCCATGTCCAGAGGAACAACAACAATTTACAAAACAACATGTTCAGATCCGAAAGAAAAAGGTTTACTATCCTAAGTCAACTTTAAATCTTTCAGTCAATTTTAGAACAAATCATGCGTCAGACACACGATAGAGCTGATTCGAAATGAATTAATCAATAAATTAATCCGTGATTTAATCGGTTTATTGCTTTCACGCAAGTTATTCCTATGACTTTCTGCGTCAATCACATGATTCAATACTCCAGCAGTCTAGACCTTTTTCTCAGGAGACGACCACTTTGGTTTCTTGAAGTGCCCTCCAGAAAGCACAGGCTTATGGTCACATTAATACCATAACAATAACAAAAACAAACGTAATAACAACGGTGATAATAATAATAATGATAATAATATATAGTAAATAGCATTTGTATAACGCGAATTGCAGCACAACAGAAAGCTCTTTGCGGTTTACTATTACCCAAGCAGACCTGATATCATTCCGAAACAATCTCGACTTCCCGGGAAGCATACAGTACAGGCTGCCATTTAGAGGCGCTATAGCACTAACATACTGAAGATATTTCACTGTCTTTAGCCGGGTGCCGATCCCAACCTGAATGAGGAAAATTCATGTGAAGTGTCTTTCCAAAGTGCAGGTACACAACGAACCCGCAAAGAAATAAAAGACTATGAGTTCGGTAGCCTAACCGATGTCACATACAGGTCAGAGAAAACAATTAATTTTGTTTGTTTTGAGATAAGGTAGGTTGTCCTGGAAGCCGGATTAAAAAGGTTTGCCGTTTACAGCCTTCAGAGACAATAACTGGATTTCTTGTTTAATCCACATCACTCGTGACTGGACATTGTCTGCCGGTGCGAGGCAGAAGTTATGAATTTGATCTGCTACCGGAAATTAGAGATTCGAATCTGTCAGAAGTCGGGGTTCTTTACTTGTTTTCTTCCTTTCAAGAATACTACTCTCACTCCCTGTCTTGGCAAGGATGAGGTGTGCTTATAAATGACTAACATCCTTTGCCTCGATTGGGGTTTGGCTTCTACGACAAGAACTGCAATATAAACATCAGCAATAACAGGGTTGGGATAAAGAGTGTGGTATATTACCATGTTATTTATCAAGCCGATATGCGTGAAACGCATGAGGAATAAAGATAAATGGATTAAAGAATGACACTGTCACACATACGATTAAAGCAGCTCTCTTGGAGTGAAACAAAGAACAGCTCTCTTCGAAATCTTAACATCGTAGTTATTACAATAACATGGTCTGTGTTATCTTCATTATTCGCAATTTTGCGGATTTGGGAAAGAATATATATATATAT
>NW_004797380.1:1167477-1174977 GCF_000002075.1 Aplysia californica | reverse complement strand
TGTTTTACAATTCCGTTCCCATTATGAGGAAGGTGGAACCTGCAGTAGATTGACTCTGTGGCTTGGCTATTCCTATGAGAGAGGCTTATGGCGAGGATGAAGAATAGAAAGACAAAGAATATGACCCCTCATGCCTGGGGAGAGAAACAATAATAAATCAACTATGATTGATAATACTAATACTTAAAGAGATTAATCTTTTAAGGCCAAAAACATGCGTACGATTATTCATGTGTTGCAAATCTGTGACGAATACTCCTGGCGCTACGATAATTCACAGAGCAATCAATTTTTTTAAATCGAAATTAGTCATTAGTGTGCCCATTCATGAAATGGATGAATCTTTTTCGGAGTCTCGCATTGTGACTAATCAAAATCTGAGGGCATAGAAATCACAATCACAGTGGTTGATCTTTAACACCATTGTTACCAGCAACATTTTAAATAAACTGTGTTCACTTTTATTTGACAATCATCAAAATGTTCCCCACTCCTCTCTCTTTTTGAACAGAGTACTCGTAGGCCTATTATTTTTTATCACTTAGCTTTATATTCCTGCAGTTTAAACCAAAACGTTTACCTTACAGGAATCAGTTACCTGTTATAATATTTTAGGTTTTGACTACAGTAGGAGGTGATGTTCATTTTGAATGTGTTTTAACTCTTATGCTCCATTAGCTTTGAGTGCATGGTCACACTGTACGTATTTTTAACGGCCCCATGAACAAAATTTAGATCATTTAGGAGGCTGGCTTACGACCCTGTCTGCCTGGGTCAACCCGGTCTGAGAGGGATACGACGTCCCAGCATAAAGACCGAGATACTCAATAACAATTTTCTCCAAACTCGGAAATCGAACTCAGGTCTCCTGTGTGCGACAATGAAGCGCCTAACCCTACATCACAGACTATTAACTTACTCTACTTTTTCCGACCTCTGCTACCTTATTGTGTCGAAGGGAGAAGCAAACATTTTTCTCGTGTTTTCGTGTGTCGTCGGTTGCATGGTTGTATCGTTTTTGTCAAACGTTTCTTTAACCCCTTTATCCATCTGTAGGCCTGCATCCTCCTCCTCATCCATTTGAAGACTACAGAGAAGAAAACGACTGTAGTCACAAACTGAAAATCGTGAGGGTACCAATGTTGAACGCTTGTTGACTCATAACTGTATTTCTGTTCAACTGTTGGTTGATTATTGTTGTTAGATTTCCCATTCAACAACACTTAAGAATAAACCGCCAGTCTAACAAACATGAAGTTAGGAGTCCGCACGCTTTTAAAATGTGCACCCTCACAAACTCCAGTTTGTAACTACGGTCGTTTCCCCCTGTGCTCTTCATCTGATCTTTGGTGATACACTCTCGCTGTTATGCTGCCTGGTGGTAGTCTTGAATGTCCAAACTATTATTCTTTTATTCGTTGTTTGTCCATGTACTCCAAGCAGGCAACGAAGCCAACCTGTGCTCATTTCTCACCCTTTCTCTTCTTGTGATGTGTTTTCTGGGGGATCTCACTTCACATGAGTTTATTTTACTTTGGTGACTCTTATTTATTGTTCATGTTTGGGCTTATTAGCATATTGTTGTTATAAAAATGCTGTTTATGAGTTGGAACTTTGTTTCCATTGTGATCTTAGTACGTGAAAATAATGGTGCCAGTTGGTCAATCACAACATTGGAGGTAATAAATCCCAACTTGCAGCAGATAGCGTTAAGAGAATAATTATGACCACTGACATTTTGGGATTTGGGTATCTCGAAAAAGATAGACAGCTGCCTATCAGTAAAGACACTGACAGAATATGAGTCAAAGAAAAGCGTATGATGTAATTATTTATACTTTTGGCGCTTAAGTTAGGGGCATAGCCAGACCACATTTCTCCTAGAAAGGTCTGTTGATTACTTTTTTCTGCGTACAAGTAATACTGTCTTTAAAAAAAGATTACATGTATTTCCTTTCTCACAATCAGTCTTTTTCCCTTGTTCAAATAATGCTTAAAGTTAAATGCAGTTTTTAATCATTCTAAATCAATAGTTTGATCTCCCAAAGCAAAACAACACACCACACGGAAATAGCGCCTCATCAAAGTTCCGAGATATTGAACCATCGAGTTAGATCTATAAAAACAGCATTCCAATCAAATCTGTACGTGCCATATCACGCTAGTAGCTTTCCATTACCGTGTAAGCCAACAACACATCACTTTCGGCGCCCAGCAGTGGTGAGTGGAGAAAAGAGAAATGAAAAGGAGGTTTAAAAAGCTTGGAGCGATGTAGAAAAGGGCATAAAACGGTAGTGATCTTGGTGGGCATGTGCCCATGTTGAAGAGATAGACGCCTGAGTTGTCATAAAGCAATAACAGCCCCGGAGGCGTGTCTGTGACGTACGAGTGTTTACGCTATCTTTCCCCAAAGACAAGATGGCAGTAATGACCGAAATGAGAAAAAAAATATCGCAGTGTGAAGGGCAACACCTTGTTTCCATTCTCATGAAAGAATAATGGAAATATTCTACGGTACACTTGGGTGTTTGGCGTCACAGTAATCGATCCATTCAAACACTTGTTGACTTAGTGGAATCGTGTCTGGAAGTTTAGCAGCTCCCTCCTAACTGGATACAATTTGACTTTCGTGTGCTTTGAAATGTATGGTTTCAGAAGAACAGCTGTTCATGGAGCATATCAGACGGGTATATTTGCAGGCAACTTGCGAAATCCTAGTAAAACTGTCGAGCCATTAGCATAATTGCATAAGATTGATTTGAGTGTGGTTGTGTGGGCTAGGCTGTGTTTAAGACATTCAAACTATGAGATGAAGATGCTCAATAAAATAATTGTCTTCTCCCTCGAGGAAATCGAACTCAAGTCTTTGGCATGCAAAGCGAAGATTCTGTCCATGACTCTAAGGAATTCAGTGTAGGCAACAGGAGAAGCAAAAAAGAATCATACGTATCAACTACGTTTTACTTTTAGACCTTTTCTGCTGTTCATAAAAAGACCAACGTCTTTTTATGGGATTTCATTTTCGTACAATACAAAGAATAATCACAGGTTTTCAGTCCCAGATACACTGGTTTCTGAGGTGCAACGGTAAGACTCTTTGCCTGCAACGCAAAGGATGAGAGTTCAATTCCCTCGAGGAAAAAAGAGTTGAACCAAGTATCTCAGCCCTTGTAAAAAGACATACTTCTCACCATCCGGGTTCACCCTAAGGATAAAGGACCAAATCAGCCTTCATCTGAATGACCTATATGTATCAATGGGAACGTAAAATATTTACACCGTTGCGGGTACAATTATTCTGCGACAGAAGCCCATCAATCTAAAGTGTACCAAGATGTTAATTTGTTTTTCTCCTCAGAAGATACTAGTTCAAAGGGAGATCAATGTGCTTGTGGGCTGGCTAGGGGCGGGTCACCGAGAGGCCAGGGCTATCAGGTCACCCGCAGCCCTTGGACACGGCAGGAGGGGCGGGGGGGGGGGGGGGGGTGAGCGGAATCTTGTTTGTTCAGCTTGTAAAGCGGAGTTGGGCCAGACATTTCCAAGGTTCAAGAGTAATAGAAGTACTTAATTATCTCCTTATTTTTCCTGTTTCTGTAGTATTTGAAGCGAAGTCTGTGTTGGAGTGGTGGTCCTGGGGTCTGAATCGAAGTCAGACATTATTTCTGAAACCTAGGGACGGGGAGAGAGAGAGAGAGAGAGAGAGAGAGAGAGAGAGAGAGAGAGAGAGAGAGAGAGAGGGGGAGAGAGAGAGAGTGTTTGTGTGTGTATATATATATATGTGTGTGTGTGTGTGTGTGTGTGTGTGTGTGTGATAGATAGATAGATAGATAGATAGATAGATAGAGAGAGAGAGAGAGAGAGAGAGAGAGAGAGAGAGAGAGAGAGAGAGAGAGAGAGAGAGAGAGAGAGGAGATGGAAGAAAAAGATGGGGGATGTCTGTCTATCTCCCTCTCTAAATATTTCTGTCTCTCTCTCTCTCTCTCTCTCTCTCTCTCTCTAGAAATATGTGGGATCGAATCGGCCAAATTAGGCAATATTGGAGCGTACGTGAAACGATAGCTTAGAGTCTCGTGTGGGTTATCTCTTCTGTAAGATTTTGTTTGAGTAGAAAGTGACGCTTAGTTTTAATAGAGTGGCGATGCTTGACAAAGTTTAATGCTTATATCATTACCTCCCCCCCCCCCCCCCCTCTCTCTCTCTCTCTCTCTCTCTCTCTCTCTCTCTCTCTCTCTCTCTCTCTCTCTCTCTCTCTCTCTCTCTCTCTTCTTTCTTTCTCTATCTCTCTCTTTCACACACACACACACACACACACACACACACACACACACACACACACACACACACACACACACACACACGGTCTCTGCCTCTCTTTGTCTTTCTTTCTCTTCCTCCTCATTTCAGAATTAGATAAGAGAGAGAAGAACAAAGGCTGGCGTTTCGGAGACTCACGGGCGCATGAAAGATTGACCTGCCATCGTCAGTCAGAGATGAACAGCGGAAAGGCGGCAGAAGAGTTAGCGGCCCATTATGGGGCCATTAATAGCCTGAACTGCTGGATAAGGTCATATTCTTGGCTCATCAATAGACATTTACTGGATATTAAAGTGCAACTCTATGGGGGCATCAGTTATTCTGGAGTCATAAGTGTTGCACGAGAGTGCTTTTGGGTCGGGGGTTTTTTCGGCCGCCGTTGTACAATTGAAGGGGCATGTTTACATTTTGTAATCATGTAAGCCCGTATAATCCACCAGCAGCCTTACCCATCCGTTTCTGTCTCCAAGCCCATTTTAGAATTGATTATAGTGTGTGAGTCAGAGACAGTTCTAAAGCATTCACTCATTTCTTTTTTTTTTAAAGTGAAAGTTTACGACTGCCGAACTTGGCATGAAGGTATAAAGAAAAAACTAGTTCCATCTGTTCCTCCGAGTGCAGCAGAGAGAGAGAGCAACAGAACTGGTGCATCATCTTAAGAGAATCATGATAACGAAAAGAGCTCTGATCATCGATTCTGTCTTGGCACTCGTGAGCAAGTATTGGCCTAATTAGCCCTTTCCTCTGTTGAGCTCTTTAAATTGCCCCGGCCCTGTGCAGGGAGCACTGCACAAACCAAAAACGAATTGTTTTCCTCTGTCTTCACTGCTCATGTTTTCAGAATTCTCGATTACTTTCAGTCTATAGAGATAAAAGAAAGAAAGAATAAAAGGAAAAAATGTCGAAAGAGCTAGATACAGATAGATAGATAGACCTCACCCCTAAGGAAGAGCGACAAATCTCTTGTAGTGGAATAGCAAACATAAACACAGTTCTGTTTTCTGGAGTAACGGTGTATGTAATGTTCCCTTATACAATAATTTTGTTTCGTTTCCATTCTCCCTTTCCTATGTTGTCTTCGCGAAAGGGTATATTATACTTCCCTTTCGAAAGTAATAATAATAATAATAATAATAATAATAATAATAATAATAATAATAATAATAATAATAATAATAATAAATACAAGTTACTTTCCGTACGGTGAAAACACACGCACACACAAACACATACACATACACGCACAAACAGACAAACAGATACACACACACACAAACATACACACAAACATGATTAGTACCGTATCTTGATTGCTATAATTTTTTACCTACTAATTTAAATGCCTACTAGGCTATTTTAGTTAGAGGTCACCTCACACGTACAAGCACACACACACACACACACACACACACACACACACACACACACACACGCACACACATATACATACGTGCATACACACATACACAAGATGATCAGACCTAAGTGTTACACAATGAGACCTCACCATAACACACATTTAATGTCTTCGGAAGATCCCCTGATGTCATTGATTCGGGGACAGCAAGGGATGATCGAGTATTCCGGGTACTATAATGAAACGAAAACTTGAAACTATTTTGAATGACGTACAGCACACACGTTCCACGCCCCACATAAGAAATCAATAGCTCCCAATCTGTAGAAACTAAAATGAATTTGAAGTGATCTTCTAAATGCTAAAGAGCAATCCATTACGAGAAAAAATAACGTCACTCTTTGGAAACAGCACATTTAATCCATAATTAATTGCTTTAGAACACAGTTCTGCACTTGATAAAAATGCGTGTTTTTATTTAATCTTTTGTTCGAATAATTTGAAACAAATTGTGTTTCAATCTGAGCCTAACATTTTTCGGTCTTAAAATACGAATCATCAACGAACATTTTGTTGTTTGTGCATTTCAATAATGGCCTAAAATTCTGTTTCTGTTTCAATAAAAAAGCAAATCTTTGCCACTAACAGCAATGCAATATTATTACATCAGTGCTGCTTGTTTAAAATGGTATTTTGCCCAGGACGAAAAATTTCAACCCTACGAAAAGAGCTGATTAAAAATTTTAAAACAGAAGAGAAAAACTCAACTCTGAAAGCATACTCACGCCCTAGAAATTGACATCGGTACTGTATTGAAACGAGGAAAACTGGAAGTAATGCGCTGGAGCACCTTAGATCCATTACAGACCGGTGGCGTTTTTTCTCAACACAAAAGCTGTGAGCTTTGTGATGTTAAACCTGAAAGTAACCTAACTTCAAATGAATTTCTGTAATAGTGTTTGTTCCTGTGGTTTTCTTCAACTTACAATATCCGAGCTTTTTTGCTTTCAGCTAAGTGTCGTTATATTCTAAACAAGGATTAATATGTGATAAACTATATATAAAACACGTGTAATTATCATCTGCACCAAACACACACAGAGACACGCACACACACATACACACACACACACACACACACACACACACACACGCACACACACATACACAAACACGCGTACACACACATACACAAACACGCGCACACACATACACAAACTCCTGGGCACACACGCACGCACGCACGCACGCCCGCACGTAAGGACACCCTCATACATAGTACATGTATAAATGGCCCTAACGACCGTGCCAGCTCACGTTGTCACGTTGTATTGACAAACAAGTGGAATCAATTGACATCAAAGTGGCATTATACGTGTCTCAGCCGCCCACGTGCTTTTAGCGCGCCAACCTTGAGCTTATGGCTCAGACTATCATGTATTGCTTTCGACCACCATGACAGTCACGGTTATACGATTAATTGACGACAGTATTTCTGTGATTAAATCTTTGGAATATATCTACTAAATAAAGATAACGATAAAAAGATATATCCCACCTAATTGATTCGTTTGGGAAATGTGTTTTATAATGAAGTACATAAATTATACATTAAAACGCATGAAGGGTGCAGGACCCACAAAACATAGACAATCCACGCACAGATGCTGGTCGTCACCCTGCAGTGCCCTGATTTTCAGTTAGGTTTATCGTGTCTTGTTTAAGAACACAACCCTCATCCCAGCGATCACCCATCTTACCGCCATAATATAACGGACACATATGCTCAGCATCATTGTGGATCTCATCTCACTATCCATTCAGCCACT
>NW_004797380.1:1153170-1165935 GCF_000002075.1 Aplysia californica | reverse complement strand
GAGAGAGAGAGAGAGAGAGAGAGAGGGGGGAGGGTGGAGGGGGTAAAGCGTGTGAAACAGAGAAATGGAGAAAGAGAGAAAAGGCACCAGGACTAAGTTACTCGTACATACGCTCATACCTGAAAACATAAATTTTTTTTAGGTTTTCTGTTTCTTGCTTTATTTTATGCCATTGACTGAGCGTCAACATTCATATTCACTTTAAACCCTACACTTTAGCACGTTGTGCCAGTCGGAAAATCAACGGTGCTATGGTAGCATACACATATTCAACTCGTTCAATATTTGATTTATTTGAGTCGATATTGCTACTTAATTATTTTTTTTAATCATCCTTTTGTCATCATGAGCGGTGAAATTCTAATTCTACTATGGCGCCACTTGGTGCGCAGCACCACACAAGTAGATGCTTTTCAAGAACTTTGATACATATGTAACTCCCTTCATAAAACCGCAAGGTTATTTGAAAGGAGAGACCTTCCTAGTTAACGTCCGTTTTTTTTTCTTTCTTTGTTGTAGTTGACAGGATTAAGTCAAGCTAAAGATAAGTCTTGGAAACCCCAAATATCAAAGTTTAAGAACATCCTATTATGGACACAAACCAGGGTCATCTACAACAGTATGATACCAACCAGCTGGTCTTTGGGCACTTCCTTTGCAAATTGTTTATGAAGTATTGTTAAAGGACACTGCAAATCTTTAGACTTTTTAAAGACGTTTACCCGTTCTGGGGGGGGTTCTTACTTTTTTTAAATACTGAATTCTCACAACGAGCATTTCGTAGCCTGAGATCAGTCAATACTGTGTCTTTTTATCTAAACTCTGAATCTGTTTGAATTTACCAACCCACCACCCTTCCCCCCATCATTCCAGTTTTACCGCATTGATTAGATTATAAGCATTTTGCTCTATCCAATCCTAAAAATGTAGGACAACGGACACGCATAGCAAAGTACTTGTGAACAAACGCTTATTCTTTGGCCAAAATACGACAACAGATGTGGCCTCCTTTCCTTTGGGTAACGCGTGCTTACGAATTTAACTCGACACTGCTTTCCTTCTCTCCTATTTTTGCTACTTGTTAAGAGGCGGGGGAAGATCTGAGGTGCTCTTTACTTATAGCATCGTTAGTCTCGGGCCTATCTGGACGCTGCTCTGTCCCCTGGGTTGGTTCGGATGACCGGATGGACGCGATAAGCCGGAGTTGTCCATTGTCTAGCTCATTAGGCCTGTCAGTGTTACGGGGACGGACGTGATCTTTGGGAATATCGCAGTGTTAAGTGTGTCAAATGAACAAATGGTTTCCGGTCCCTGTGCTAGATAGCTTGCTGTTTTTTGTCTTTTGCTTCGCCGTTCTGTTTTCTGCGAAGTTTGGTGCGCTCTCTTGAGGCTGTACCGTGGGCGAGGAAAAGATCGTTTTAAAAACCAAAACTACTGGGGATCAAGTCAGTATAACAGATATATTCTTCCACCACAGAACAAAAATCGAATTATTTCTTCCTACTTCTGCATTAAATTCGTTGATTCTCGAACTTGCAGCAGTTAGGCTCGAGTTTCATTAGGGGCCGGACACTGTGTCCTTGGGACACTGTGTGCACAAACGTTCCTCACTTCAACAAGGTGGGAATGAGTGCCTCGCTATATACAGAGCAAGATCTAATCAGTTTGTGTTTTCCTTCATTGTATGATTCCTGGGAAGCCGAAAATGTTTATGAGTGTTCTAGAAACTGCTATAGTAATAATGCACATATTGTAGTAAAGCGCATAGAGCATGCTGTAGAATAGGGATATGCGCTATATGAATATAAATAGCCTATAATATGTGTGTGTGTGCGTGCGTGTCTGTGTGTGTATGTGTGTGTGTGTGTGTGTGTGTGTATGTGTGTGTGTGTGTGTGTGTGTGTATACAAAGAGAGAGATAGAGAGAAAGAGATAGAGAGAAAGAAAGAAAAAGACAGAGAGAGAGGGAGGGAGAGAGAGAGGGAGAGAGAGAGAGAGAGAGAGAGAGAGAGAGAGAGAGAGAGAGAGAGAGAGAAGGAGAGAGGTTTTAAAAAAAGTCTCAACAGGAGATAGCGGTATTGCTTACATTAATTCGTCTGTATTCGATGTCTTTTGATAGTGGTGCATGTGAGGAATTACTACACTCTCTTATTTATTTATCTTTTTTTTTAAAAGTCTGATCATAACTTCGATCTTTAAAGATTGTGCTCTTTTGTTGTATAAGTCAGAAACAGCTTCTGGGGTTAGAGTGGGAAATTCACAGTTAAATACTGGAATTATTACTTGGCTTCAAAAAACACTACAGAACTCAGCTCTGAAAATTTCTACGGACTTTTTTTAACCAGCGAAATAACGCCCGTTTCTCGTAGTTTTTCATGACACTTTAGGTCAATGCATCTTATTTACCAATAGGATACCCGCGTCTGTTGTGTAGTGGCCAGGAGCTTTGCCGTAGCAAGAAGGAGGTCCAAGTTCGATTCCCGAGTGGAGAGAGTTTTATGGCGTATCTCCGTCTTTCTGCTGGTATGTTGTATCCCTCTCAGCCCAGGTTGTCCCTGACAGGCACGGTCGAGGCCCGTCTCCTAAATAACTGTGCTGATGTAGATGTAAAACACCTACATTAAAAGATTCACCGATGGGGAAGAAAACAGGGGGTGAATATGAGGAAAGGGAGGGAAAGAGATGTAGCTGATACTGATAGAGGAGGAATGAGAAGTGAAAAGAAAAAAGAGAACGGGAGATTCTGGGTCTCTCTTTTGAGGTGGGCACTCGATTCGTTTGTCAGGTCTTTAATTACTTGCCCTACAGTGGGGCTTCCAACCTTGTCGGCTTCTGCGGGTCCCGAGAAGCCCCAAATGACAACCTATTTGGCTGTGATTAACATGGGAAAGCTTTGGGTATGTCTCTGAATTGAGTGCTGAGGGGAAAGGGAAACTGCAGGACTGAAAGAGTAATCTGACAAAAAACATATTAAGGGTGAGTGAGGGCAGAATTAAGCGTTTATGTTAGTGAAATGAGCGTTTATGTGTGTGTATGTGGGTATGTGTGTGTGCGTGTGTGTGTGTGTGTGTGTGTGTATGTGTGTGTATGTGTATGTGTGTGTGTGTGTATGTGTGTGTGTGTGTGTGTGTGTGTGTGTGAGAGAGAGAGAGAGAGAGAGAGAGAGAGAGAGAGAGAGAGAAAGAGATGGGGAGGGGAGGGTTTATGTTGGTATAGGTGTTAGTGTTTGCATGTGTTAGTATGTGTGTAAATGTGTGTGAGTCAACTTTACAATCAAGGAATGTAAGTGTGTATGTGTGTGTGTGTTTGTCGCTGAGTATCTGTGGGTATGTCTGTTTCCGAGTGTATGTGTGTGTGTGTGTGTGTGTGTGTGTGTGTGTGTGTGTGTGTGTGTGTGAGAGAGAGAGAGAGAGAGAGAGAGAGAGAGAGAGAGAGAGAAAGAGATGGGGAGGGGAGGGTTTATGTTGGTATAGGTGTTAGTGTTTGCATGTGTTAGTATGTGTGTAAATGTGTGTGAGTCAACTTTACAATCAAGGAATGTAAGTGTGTATGTGTGTGTGTGTTTGTCGCTGAGTATCTGTGGGTATGTCTGTTTCCGAGTGTATGTGTGTGTGTGTGTGTGTGTGTGTGTGTGTGTGTGTGTGTGTGTGTGCGCGCGCGCGCGCGCGTGCGTGCTTGCGTGCGCGTCTATTTGTTCTCATGTAGATGACTCTGTTACCCACAACTGTGGACAAAGTCATCAGATTTGTCTATTTGTGTCCAGTGATGAATCCTGCTAGAAACGCGATTCTAAACTGGATTAATCTCTTGAGCATGACAGATACATTTGATATATTTTCCTAAGATTCAGCTCTACAATTGGTGGAAAACATGTGAATGTGTGTACGTGTGCGAGTGCGTTAGTCTGATTGTTTGTTTGTGTTTATGTGTGCGAGTGTGTTTGCCTTATTAATAGATTCTACATACATACCACATGTCTTATGCTCCCTCGGCATAATTAGATATGCGTTTTTATTTTTAGGAGGGCGTTTCTGATCCCTGTTTTCAGGACCATCTAGGATTTGGTGAGATACAGGATTCCGATAGAAAGATGGAGACATCTGATGAAATAGACTTTCTTTCTTAATATCAATGTTTTTCGTCCCCCATTGATACAATATAGATCATTTACGAGACGGACTTCCGACTAGGCCTGTCAATGCCAATCCAGGCTGAGAGGGATACAACAACCCAGCAGAAAGATTGAAATACTTTATATAAAGCATTTATTTTTCCCACAAGGGAATAGAACATGGGTCCCCTACGTTCGACAGCGAAGTGTCTAGGCTCTACACCACAGTCACCATTATGTAGACTTTCAACTCACCGAAACTAAACTCTCATCTTTTTCCTTCAGCGAGTAAGAGCCTAAGCCCTGACCACAGAAGCAGCACTTTCAGTGACTTCCATGACAGCGTTAGCTGTGACAACTGCATGCATGTTAGAGCCCTGGGAAGCTCAGTATGAAAAAGAATATATTCTTAGAAGATATACCAAGTGTTTTTGAGCCCTAACACCTCAGCGGAACAACGATGTAATTGCAGCATCGTTGAAAGATTTCAAATTCCAGTCGTGATATGCAGTTTTCAAAAGTGTAGTACCGTGTCGTTATCACTTTTCAAAATGCTGCCGACAATTTAACTACTAAGAGTGGCAATACTGTAAGCACACAACGGGTTGTTACTGTACGTTGGGGAGCATTTTCAACCAGAGCTTCAAATAGAAAGTAAGAATGAAAAGAAATGTTTCCCAAACGAATGAGACGGAGAGGGAAAAATGGAAGATGACGCATTCAAATTAACAGAAGACGTCATTACGCAAGGACAAAGCAATGCCTCACCCTGCTATTTGGGAATGCCTTCTGTGGATATCATATTATGCACTTTACTCCACCATTTCACAATTCCCACGAAACAAAATTGGAAGTGTGATCAGAAAAATACGAAGGATATCTGTCTCCAGCATTTCGTGATTAAGATTTATGGAACCTTCCGACAGAACGCAATCTCTATTTTTTTAGGGCGAACGAGAACAGTTACAGTTACTTGTTCTTCCTCAAATAATGAACGTTCTCGTCGAGCAGGGAAAAGAGATAGTCCCAAAAAGGCACATGGCGTCCACTGGACAAGCACTGGGAGTGTCCAGGAAAGAATTTACAGTTTTAAACGGCATTCTCGACAGGTAACATTTCAAATTGGGCAAATAAAACTATTGGGCCAAAAATACATTTATTCGGTATTGGTATGTTAAAAAAAGAAGATTTCAGGATGAGATTGCTTAAAGTCTAGCGCCAATTTTTTTAAAGGAAATGTGAGGAAAAAGAGGGAGGAGGGTAATAAGAGCAAGTCTCAAATTGGATATAGGGATGGGGAATAAAAGAACAAAAAACCCAGAGAGGTCCCCAAAATACACGGAAAAGCAATAAAACCTAAAATAATGAACATTTCCATCTTTAAAAATGCTTGCAGCCTTTCCCTAATAGAACAGTTCGAGTGGCCGTGGAGGGGACTTCACTCCAGGAAGAGCGTTTACAAAAGACAGTGTAAGACTCAATTAGAGACAAACACCCCTGCCAGAGAGCGAGACCAATTAAAACGCCTGTATCTCGCCAAGTCCAGAAGCTTCCGGTACGCTGGCGCTGGCAAACCCTTTGCCCTCCCCCTCCCCTCTCCCCTTGCCCCATTTTTTATCCAACTTTGGGATTCAATTCTTTCCCACACTTAGAGGTCTTAAATCTTTGTGTGTGTGTGTGTGTGTGTGTGTGTGTGTGTGTGTGTGTGTGTGTGTGTGTGATGTTGGTTTTTTTTTTTGGGGGGGGGGGGGATTTGGTTGGTTTTATTGCATTCCTATTTGAGACAGGAACTGCCTACGGCGCAGTTTATTCTGCGTCGATGTGACGTTATTTGGGTGGTTTTCCCCCACTCCATTCAGATTCGTTGTTACATTTGCTTTTTCGTTTTTGCTCCTTATTTTTTCGTCATTAAAAATAAAGCTAAAATGGAAGGAATATTCAGATTTTAAAAGGAAAACTCGAAAGAAAAATTTTAGTGGCCTGCTTTTAACAGGATGCCCATTAAAATTGGTGGGTTCACTCAGTGAAGTTTGTGGGTTATTTAACCTCGATACTGATAAAACGTGCCAGACTGTAAATGGAATCTAGAGTTATCATAATACAGGTTTAAGAGTAATTTAGCTAAAGGCACATTGGGACCACCAATTGCAGTTTATTTCTTTTCTATACTTTGTTAAAAAAGGTGACTGCTAAACTCAATTTCTACTGTTTGTTATCAGCACATTCATCTTTGCTATCGACTCTTTTGTTAATCCAACCGCCCAAAACTCTTTCTGTCCATTTGATTTTTTATTCTGTTGTTATTCAGTAGTTAATCCAACACACACACACACACACATACACACACACACACACACACACACAAACACACACACACACACACAACCCACCCGCACAGACACACACACACACACATACACACACATACAAACACACACGAACACACACACACATATACCTTTGTCACTCTGTCATTCCCCTCCTACCTTCCCCCTCCAGGCCCTGTCTCTATCATCCTATACATGCATCCATTTAGCCATTCTCATATCAATCCACAATACATGCGGTCATTCTTACTTTAATACCGCTGTCCCGTCTTCCATACGCCTGTTCATTCATATAGCCATGCATTCGTCGTCCCGTGCCTACAACGAAACCTTTATCAATCCATTCGTCTATCATTCCTTCCATTCATCCCTCCACCAAACAAGTCCCCGGAGCGATCCATCTTTTCAGCTCTCCGTCAACTCCCATCTATCAACCAAATTATCCTCAGAATAAAGAAAAAAAAAAGAGAAGGAAGTCGGACAAAAAAGTGGCGCTGGGAAACTATTGTATTCCGTTCATAACACTTTTTTACCTCTGCAAACCTTCAATGGCGGAGTTAAAATAACAGCAGCTACTACCCCGCCCTAAGGCAATATATTAAGGGACTTACGAAATCTGCACGTTGGGGGAAAAGAGGATCTCTGATAACGGAAGCCAGCATTGCCCTGCATAGTTAGATAATGTTTTCGGGTGAAACTATAATTATAGGAAAAAAAGTTGGCTGAAACGAGATTTTTTCCCAGTCTGTTTACCAGATCAAAATAATTCAAACAACATTCTAGGTGATACTAATTGCAATTGTAATAATTGTTAATTATGTTTGACGCCTCCTTCGACACGTGTTAGTTCACTTAGGAGTAGGCTGCTTCCGCCTTGCGTGGCAAGGCCTACCCACGGTGAGAGGATTACAATATCGTAGCACACAGATGCAGATGCTACTTTATTTTAAGATCCTTCCCACTTGGGAACAGAACTCACGTCTTCTGCAAGCAACGTCGGAGAGGCTAATCGCTACATCACCGACGTCTGTTCTCATGAGGATATTATATGAGGTATCGTGGTGAAATCAGGCTCGCGTAACAAAATAATGATGAATTTAATTGTCCATTGGTTTGGCAATTTCATCGGGGTCTTTGTTGTTGTTTTTCTTTCCTTCTGTGAGGAATTTACTGGGAAAAGTTTACAAAAGGCACCAAAAAAATTTAATGTTCAGTTTCCAAGGACTCTGATCGCAAGCTTTGAAAGTCACCAAAATTTGACGGCTGTATTCTCGCCAATTTTACCTCTGCGTTTTGACACGATATGATAATAATACGGAACGCTGGGTTTGTCCGCGGTCTCCCAGTTTTGATTACGCAACAGCAGGTCAGCGTAGGTTTCTCCTCATGTTTTGTTGGCGACCACGACATGTTATATAATCAGGAAGCTTTCTATGTCCGATTAATGGAGGCTTACGTCACAACTGGCCATAATGACATCTGGAGGAGAAGAGGAATAAATGGACATGTGTGTCCTCACAAGCGACTGCTCATGTTTAAAAAGCAAGTGTGTATGTATGTATGTATGTATGTATGTATGTATGTATGTATGTATGTATGTATGTACGTATGTATGTACGTATGTATATATGTACGTATGTATGTATGTACGTATGTATGTATGTGTGTATGTGTGTATGTATGTGTGTGTGTGTCTATGTGTATGTGTACGTATGTATGTATGTATGTATCTCTTTTCCAGAGATATGCCCTCTACGTTCTTTTTTTGCCCCCTCCCTCTCTCTCTCTCTCTCTCTCTCTCTTTCTCTCTCCTCTCTCTCTCCCTCTCTCTCTCTCTCTCTCTTTCTCTCTCTCTCTCTCTCTCTCTCTCTCTCTTTGTGCCTTTATCGTACTTGGGGGGGGGGGGGGGTAATTCTTGAGCAAGAAACAAAAAGCTTTTAACCCAAAACAGGCTTCAAATAGCACCGATGCAGCACCAGATTGGAACATGATATACTTTGTGAAGTAAAACGTTGAATGTATAAGGACACCATGGTAAACCTTGAGATGTAAGAGAAAAAAGATGTAGACAAAAGGGCCAGGGGTGGACAAAGAACAACGGCGACCATGTCATTGGCTTGCCTAAGTATGATAGAGTGTAATATAACGGCAGCTAGCGACGGTAAGCACTCGTGGGTCAGTGCACGTCAATTTCTGAGCCAGAGTTCACACCAGGTATCCAGTATCCAGGAATGGTAAACCATATTTCGACAAGTATTATCGATTGCTCTCTCTCAATAGTTTCTTCATGGCATTTTTAAATTTTCATTTGTGTTAACAACATTTCTGAGTCCTTCCCTCTTCAAGGCAAATTTGTTTTTCAAATCTGTCTTTTGTAGTGCACCTTACTCACAAAAGGCACCCCCGGGGCGGAGCCACTGACTGAAGTGTCTTTAGGCCATTCCCAAAGGGGGACATTTCTCGTTTTAATGCATAGTAGAATTGTAAATGGGCTGATTCATGACAGTGCCTGAACTACAACAGGGAACTGCATGCTGCTTTTTCTGTCCTAATCCTTACTATCGTCATTTTCCTCTACTTTTTTGTATGTTTGTCACACTCTTGTGACCCGCTATTTCCGGGGTGCCTTGAAAGTCGAAACAGACTTTGTGCTGTTGAAGCTAGAGAGGTGAGCAGAGTAAGCCCGATTCCCTGTAAGGACTTCTCTGTTGACATCCACCCCTTGGCGCTCATATAACCTTATGCAGTTGCAAGCGCCGTAAAACCTCTACTAAAACAAACAAAAACTGAATTTCTTTTTGTTAATTCTCATCTTCATTTAACATAACATCTTTAAATCTATTTTTCCTCTCCTTTTATCCGTTATTCTCTCTTGTTTTCAAAACTCTCTCTTGTTTCAAATAAAACTCTTTCTTGTTTCAAATATTATGCATCGTATCTCAAGGATAAAATGAAAAGAATATTAATTGCATTGCCATTTTTTTTCTTTATTTCGTACGTTTCAATCTCCCAGTCAAAGAAACTTCTTTTACCTCTTTCCACCTTTCCTCTTCAGTAAGTATTTTCTCCATTTTTCCATTGCATAAGCAAGTACTTCCTAACAGATCCTATCTCATCATTTTTCATTTCCTGCGAGCTTTTGGTCTTCCCTTCCACCCTCCTTAGCGTCTTTATATTCTGAGATCTGGAAAAATAGGTCGATAATATTACACCTCGGATCCACGCGTCATCTCGATTGGAGCCGATAATATTTCTCCTCGCTTATCGCACCAGACGCCCCCGTATGGATTGGAAATGTTATCAGCAATAACCTGTCGCGTCCGCGAACGCATGGAGCTTGAAAACATGCACAGCTAATCCTGCAGTTTATCTGTTGTAGCTAAAGAAACATCTCTTTCATCTGTGGAAAAACTTTCGTTGCTATTTAACTTGAAGAAAAAGAAACGGCCGTCTGCTGGCGCAGTGTCTAGTAAAAACATAATCGTTGTTTCATAGTCATTATTGTTGCTGATTCTGATTTTACTGTCTTCGTCGTGTCGTCTTCGTTGTTATGTGGTCGTCATCATCTTTGTTGCAGTTTGTTGTTGTTGTTGTTGCTGTTGCTGTTGTTGTTGTTTTTGTTGTTTTTGTTGTTGTTGTTGTTGTTGCAATTGTTGTTGTTGTTGTTGTTGATGTTGATGATGATGATGATGATGATGATGATGATGATGATGATGATGATGATGATGGTGATGATGACGATGATGATGATGATTTAAGAACGTTTGATTAAATATGACCGACCCTAAATATGTCTCAAGTATTTTTTTTCTGCTGTAGAACATGATGATGACAATGATGATGATGCTGGGGCACATTTTCTTTTAAAGGGGGTCGATAAGGGTAACTTTTCTCTGAGAATAGATTACACAAAATTAATGTGGCTGAAAGGAAGTAGAAAAAGCAGGCCACATCTTGGTAATCATCATCCATTGTGATGCAATTTCTAAATGTTAATATACCGACATTGAATAATAAACAAGTTGTCACAAACTGTCGTGAATGTACTTAATATGCGGCAGGATCGGCTTAAGTGAATGGCCAACGATAAACCTCGAGCAGAAACCTCATAGGTCATTGTCTTTGCAATAATACCTTTGACTACTTTAAATAACGAGTGAACAGGTAAAGAATCATACCTATTAAGTGAAGGTTCAAACTGTCATAAATTAATAAGATAAATAATAATATATATTTTTTCCCCTTCCCTCTACATTATTGTCCCTGGTGCTTTCGAAATTCGTCACGGTCGTAGCGTTGAGGTTGTGCTCTACCCAATACCAGGGTGAAAGAGGCGAAAGATGATACTATAGTCGAGTTCGTGCCCAACTTTCCCTTTTTGCTCTACACTTGATGCTAAATAGAGCCAGACTGCTGCAATTCGTGGTGAACACGAAGTACGCCCGAGTGCACAGCCTTGAATATTTTAATACAAGTCTATGATCGAATAAAGGTAGAGTCTAGATTAAAAGTTAAAAGGTAAAAGGAAAAGACGAATCTAGGCCTACATGGAGCAATGGTAGGGAATGAGTCAATGGCCTTTGATAAAACAAACTAGTCAAACAAATCATTTTTCGACTTAATGATAAGGATAACAACTTTTTTTTTCTCTGAGAAGAGATACAAAAGCAATGACTGGGGAAAAAGTAGTCTTGGCACACCACCAACCATGGTGCTGCAATTAGTGATTATAATAATAAGTTGTATAGCACACATCCATGACTACCGCATGCTCTATGAGCTTTAAAACTATCATCATTACCCATGCAGAACACAGAACATTCGAAACATCTGGCTGAACAGGGTAGCCTATTTAATTAATCCAATAGAATCGGCCTTGGTGGCATGAAAAGGGGAAATTTGGTGCAAAGCTACGTTAAAATCGATCAGAAAAGAACAATGCCATAGTACGCGAGCTTTTCAATAACGGAGAGTGTGTGCTAAATGAAAAAAGAAAAGAGACCATCTGCTGAAAATGTGTACCCATAGACAAAACCGAACTTGTTCTAGCCCCCCCCCCCCCTCCTCAAAAAAGAGAGCTATGAATGAATTAATAAATTAATGGATTAATAAATGAAAGATAAATAAATGAATAAGAAAGAAAGAAAGAAAGAAAGAAAGAATTTAAATATATGTAAATAAATTAACAAATAAATAAATTAATTAATTAATTAATAGACTGCACATTACCAGGTAATGCAACCCCTCTTTATAGGTTTACCAAACATAATATGAGCATCTATGCCCTGGTGTGTATGTGAGATACTAGCACAGCACTGGGGTCTCCGCATTCTCTCCTACCTACCTCTTCAATTGTTTCTTACTCCTTTTTTTTTTTTAGTAAGTGATTTACTGCATCAGGTCATATGAGCGCGCGGGACACATTACACCTTTTCAGTTGATAGGAAATTTTGAATTTTGCCCGGCTGGCGCCGAAGCCTACTCTTTTCGATTTTAGACCACCAAGGGTTGTTTAACGTGCCCAACTTGCACTCGGGCCCTCCGAGATTTTTCGCCCTCCTCCGAGAAGGCTAGGTGTAGATCTTTCCTACCAGAAGATCAGGGGTGTGGCTGAAAGACAACAGTAAAAAAGGAGCCAAGGAGTAGCAGTGGCAAAGCTACAGAAAGAGTCAGGAGCCCGGAGGAGGGGGCAAAGGAGGTGAGGGGGTGGGGGCAGAAAGAGGAGACGAAAGCAGGCGATACAACATTGCTAGAGAGCAGGAAAGGATGCGAAAGGAAACAATTTTAGAGAAGAATTTCTTACTCTAAAGATCTAAAGTTGTTTTGAGCGCAATAGCTGTGTCGGTGAAGAGCTAAGAAAAATAACACATCTTTAGGTGCAGAACACAAAACAAGTCATTGCCTTTCTTCTCAAGTATAAGCATTCAAAATAACCCATTCTTCCACCAAAAGAGCTAAACAACAACAACAACAACAGCAGCAACAACAATAACAACAACAATAAGAACAATAACAACAACAACAACAACAACAACAACAAACAAACAAAAAACAAAATCATGGAAAGAAACTGTGCCATTAAACGTTAACTGTCAACTTCTCATTTGCTCGCTCGATATTTGACCTTTTTGGGGGGGGGGGGGGGCTTTATGTTTGTACAGGTGATTGATACTGCGTTCTCGTGCTCTTTTACTGGGTTTTTTTCATTCAGTTTAATAATACCGTAACATAATTCTTGTAACAACAACAACAACAACAACAGCAACAGCAACAACAACAACAAAATGAGTTTTTAACAGCGAATAGGGTTGGCAGTCCTTATAATTC
>NW_004797380.1:1151413-1152775 GCF_000002075.1 Aplysia californica | reverse complement strand
ATAATTTTGTCATATTTAAACGAACCAGCAATTTTTGCATGGAGAGAGAGAGAGAGAGAGAGAGAGAGAGAGAGAGAGAGAGAGAGAGAGAGAGAGAGAGAGAGAGAATGTGCCATTTTTTAGTTTGCTCAGCTTCTCTTCAGCTAAAGTAAACTCTTTTGCTTGAGACATGAAGGCTTTTGAAAAGTGACTCTTTCATCCGATAAAATAAAAGTCGTTAATGTGCCCTTATTTGAGCAGCTTCGACTGTATCGACTAGATCTAGATCATTCGGTAATTTTGGGCACTCAGCGTTTTTTCAAGGTCATTATCGAGAATGACAAAGACAGTACATTGCAAGATGTCTCTTTTAAAAACGCCTTTAAAGTCCCCGCACATTCGAGTAATAACCACTATGGGCCCTGATCGAAACACTTTGTTTCGTTCCTGAAACTTGAGAACGATATTGTTATAATAATTGTTGTTTCTTCTCTCTGAATTACAAGAAACGGTACAATGCCAAACGCGTATTATAATGTTGCCACTTGCAATTTGAATATATCTCCCCCCCCCGTATCTCAAATAGAGAAGTTAACCATCTAGCAGTTTCAGATCTATGGTCATTATAGAGACCGTCCAGTGCCGATACCGCTCTTAAGCAGAGATCTGTCCGCCTTTACATCCGGCCCTTCGTTAATGTTTTCACTGCTCTCTAAGGTAGTGTTTAAGAAGTTTGAAAATTGCTTTTAAGAATAGATCACAATGTTTATAACCAGAAAAACCCAGTGCATTGATAAGCAAATCTTTATAGCGTGAAGCTATAGACACTTCAACAAAACCCAACTCTACGAGCGGCGTAATACTTTGTGAGAAGAATGTGCTGCCGTTTTGAAATCTCGTTCACCGGGACCCAATCACAGTTTCTATTGTTCGTGCAGCAAATTGCTCATTAGATTGGCCGATGCCTAAACAAATGAACATCCGACGAGTGAATGAGCAAATTCGTGCAAACGATAAAGAATGAGAACAATTTTCGTCGTCGTCTGTGCATTCTTACATAAAAACCCATCAATTTTGAAACTGAATTGAGCTCATTTGTCACTATCGGATACGCAGAAAATAGTGCCAATCTTCTAAAGTAAAGGTCATATAGTCATGTAAAGTCAAAGAAACCCCAGTAAGTCATTAATCACGGAGTAAAAACAGCTATACTTAGATTAACCATGTCTTTATATTGCATAATAAAAACAAAATCCCATGTGTCCATAACTTCGTCCTGTGTGTATTGAGAGGTTGTGAAATTATTAAAATGTCAGAGTTGCTCCATGATAACCATGTTATTATTATTATTATTATTATTATTATTATTATTGTTATTATTAT
>NW_004797380.1:1149729-1150862 GCF_000002075.1 Aplysia californica | reverse complement strand
TTTTTATTAGTATAATATATTATTATTATTATTATTATTATTATTATTATTATTAATATTATTATTATTATTACATGTATTATTATTATTATTATTGTTATTATTACTAGATACAGACCCGTTTTACGAACGGTGATATAATAGTTATAGGAAATCCCAAGATAAAATATTTGTATCGGATTCATTGTCGTAGAACCTCTTTGTAGACAACAGTGCTCGTTTTTTATATGTGCCATCTGGAACTCCGTCCTGGGCAGCAGGTCTTTTTGTATGTATTCTAATAGAGTCCCTGGACCCAACACAACTCATTGCGACATACAATTGTCCATGTGAAAAAAAAATCGCACTGTTAAGAAACCCCTATCCTTTTCAAAATCTGCCTCTGAGCTTTGTTAGCAGTCATTGCAAAAGCAGGTCAAACTTTCCAGCAATGCGAAGAATATTTCTTAATCGGTGGTACAGTTTGTCCTGGATTTTGAAGGTTGGATTGAAGCTCTGTTCAGCTTGTCCACTGCACCCAAATGAAGCAATTGCGAGAGCATCATTGTATGACCTAGAGTGTGGTAAGAAAGAGCTGCCGCTCTGTGTTACATCGTAATACTTTTAGTTCGTGAAGGGGTGCGGGAGGTACAGGTATACTAACTTTGCCATTTCGATAGCAGAATGTTTCTCTCTTCTCTCCATCTTAAGGAATTGCAATGTTCACAGACGTCACTGAATTCACCACAGTCAAGTGTCCGTAATCTCCGATCAACTTCAGTTTCACTAAAGGACCGTGGGTTGTACGCTAAGGCCAACGTTGACCTATTCTTTCTTGGCCTAGCACGCTCAAGGTCTTCCTCCAGACTCTGACTATTAGAAGACTATTCTCAATGATGGTCGCATTTCTCCGTTTCCTCTCGTTTTCTCCTCTGTTTCGTGGGATTAAACAAACTCTACGTTTAGGGGGGCATTTTACTACATTATTAACTAATATTCCATGGGCATCTTTACTCCGAACAGATCTCGATCTAGATTGACATCTTCTTGTTAACCACTCCAAATCAGTCTTGGATTCTGTGCCCCAAATGCATCTAGGAGATGTATATATATATATAGAGAGAGAGAGCGAGAGAGAGAGAGAGAGAGAGAGA
>NW_004797380.1:1146876-1147559 GCF_000002075.1 Aplysia californica | reverse complement strand
CTTTGCCTGAGCTATCCTATGGCGTACTCTGATGCCACTTAAACCTAGCAAGTAGCGCTGCACAATATTGGTGTGTCCTTGGTGCAGCCCAGCACTGCTCTCATTGCCTCATTCTGCACTCGATCCAGCTTTGCGATCTGTGTGTCGGACAGCGTGAGACAGCCCAATCCGTAATCAATGACAGACAGAACGACCAGCTGCAACATCAGGAAGAGCACTCTTTGCGGAATCAGAGCGGCCGCCATGGTCTTGATTGCACCAACACCTCGTTTGGCCTTTGTTACCACGTGATTCACATGCTTGTTGAAGGACAACGACCTGTCGAAGACGATTCCCAGATACTTCAGTTCTGACAATCTGTCGATAATCTCATAGTTGCAAGTGATTGGTGGAGTTATATCTTGGACAATCCTGTTGTTGAGGGAACACCAAAGTACCTGCGCCTTTGAAGGATTGATGACTGCTTCATTTTGGTCGCACCATTTTACAACTGAGTGAAGTCTTTTCTCCATGTTCCTTGTCATCTGAAGTCTGTCATCTCCGTGCTCGTATGCCATTATGTCATCTGCAAAGCTCAGGACACGTCCAGATTCTTTTTGATGCATCGTTACCTGTGCAGTGTACACATTGAAAAGCACAGGAGAGAGAGGGGGGGGGTCCTTGGGGCAGTCCTGGAGCAATTG
>NW_004797380.1:1143432-1144438 GCF_000002075.1 Aplysia californica | reverse complement strand
ACCCTAATAATCCTCTAAACAAAATAAAGAAGACGAAGAGACCTACCCATACCCCTACCCCTAACCCTCAACAAATACAAGCCTACCTCCACCGCTACCCCAACACTAACCCCAACCCCTAGTTCCTACTCCTAACCCTACCCCAACCCTACCCCTTACCCTAATAATCCTCTACAAACAAAATAAAGGAGAGACCCACCCCTACCCCTACCCCAAACCCTAACCCCACCCCTACCATCCTAACCCTAACTCTATCGAAAACCCTACCCCTACACCAAACCCGAACTCTTCACAACCACAATAAAGAAGAGGCCTAACCCTAACCCCAACCCTAAGCCTACTCCATCCCACCCCCACCTCTAACCCTCAACAAACAAAACAAAAAAGAGACCTACTATTACCCCTATTATACTCCTAACCCTCCCTCTAACCCTACCTCCACCCCGACCCCAACTAGCTCCAACGACATACCCCTAGCCCTAAACAAACACAATAAAGAGGAGACCTACCCCGACCCCTACACCAAACCCTAACCTCCCCCCCCCAAAAAAAAAAGAAAGAAAAGACCTAACCGTACCCCCTACCCCCCTCCCAATCCAACCCCTAACCTTCATCAAACACAAGGAAAGACCTATCCCCCTAGCCCTAGGCCTACCCCGGGCTAGACCATAACCCTACCCATACCTCTATCCCAACCCCTACCCATACCCCTGTCCCAACCCCTACCCCAGACCCTATCCACACCTCTACCCCTATCCCTAAGCCTAACCCTAACAACTCTCTATTTTTATCCCTTTCATATTGGTCGCTCGTTGCGTAATTCCTCCTCCTTAATAATAATACAATGTATTTTGCTAGAATTAATCGCGGTGAGAATTTGGTTAGAAACTGAAGAAAACCTGGCAACTCTGCGCTCCTAAACAACGGAAGTAGATAAAGTCTGCGTGATCAACAATGGCTGCGCCTTGATTTAAGTCTACTAATCCCCGACTCAGACCTACAAAAC
>NW_004797380.1:1141168-1143332 GCF_000002075.1 Aplysia californica | reverse complement strand
CAAAACTTTAAACTGGGCCTAAAAATGCGCAAACTACCGTAATTTTGTCATGAACAGATGGTATAACAGTGGCTTTCGGTCTCCCATCAGGATTTTGGAAGCCATTGAGTATAATCTAGATTTAATAGTGGTCGCTCGTTTTTGGCTGAGTGGCCCATCTTGTTATTTACTATCTTTGAATGTATCTAGAAAAAGTCAATACAATGAAGTTTGGCCTAAAGTATCCATCGACACTGTGAAGCACACATCCAAGCAGAGTTGGGTATCGAGATTCTCTGTCTCTCACTCACGCGACGAAGCACGAACTGAACGGAAGTAGCCCCTAGTAAAATATGAAATGGCTAATGGCAGAGTGAAAACATCTGAGAGCTTCGATTTACAGGAAAAACCACCAAACCCGAAAAATCAAAAGGTAGCTTCCGAAATTTGAAAATATGCCCACGTAACCCTTTGTGACAATTCTTAACTGAATTATATTTTAGAAGATTTCATGAGCAACTGTGTAAAAAATGTATACTGACCCCACAAACGGGCTTAGCTCCATTATGAAAAAGATGATAATTATTATTATGATTATGATTATGATGATTATTATTTGTATTATCATGATTATTATGCTGTTATTACTGGCATTAACAATATCATAATATACGCTTATGGATATGTGAATAAACACCGGGCTGAGAGTGGGGTGTGTGCTTGTGGGGAATGTCGAAAGAGTTGAGACTGTGGGTGGGAGATCGAAAAAAAACTAGTTAGAAATCTAAGCTTAGATCACTTAGAACTTCCCCTCCCTCTCAAACGCCATGTGGGTTTCGGGGAGTATGAACGCGGAAAAGAGACTACCACAAGAAAACGAAGTCATTCCTGCAGGAAAACTGAAATACGCACAAAAAAAGAGACATACGAAAGGGAGAAAATAAGCACTGGACGAAGTTAAAGAATGATGGATGACGAAGGGAAAGAGGAGATAATTACATAGCTTCTGGCGGCGAGTGAGCTCCCCTTCATCGTCAAATAATTCCTTTTGTGATCTGTCTTCCTTCTGGCCGACGGTACTTTTCCTTTCATCATCATTCACGCTTTGGGCTTTGTGGGCCAAAATGAAAACATTCTTTTATTCTATGTTTATTTCCTTTTCAGAAACGCATGTATCTCGAAGGAAAAACACAACAAAAAGACTAACAACTACAATAGGAGGAACAGGCAAAAATAATCAATCACCATTAATGAGAGAACCAATTACAAAATAATGCTTTTAAGTTATTCCAAGTAGTGTAAAAGAGAAAGCCAGAACGTTTTTAGCACTGTTTATAAATGTTAAGGAGCTACAAAATACATTTATTTAGAATAAAAATGTTTATTTCTGAGAGTTACAAGGTTCTTCTTTACCCCATTAGGACGAAAAAGCCATATTGATATTATGGTGTCCAAGATTCGTTTCAAAAGCTAATCAATTTCTTTGGTTTTCTATTCTTCTTCCGTCATTGAAAAGCTTTGAAAATAAAATGTTGCATTCGCATTATTGAAACCAATTCACACAGTTCAGGCAAAGTTGTGGTTTTCTTATTCTAACAGATATTTTTGTCGAAATCGTGTTATCCAACGTGACAATTATCACTGGTCTTTTATTTCTATTTTATCAACAGAGTTGACAAAGTGTCAGAGCACTAGAACTCGTATATACGAAATTCGTGACAATTTTACTTTAGTGAATACTATTCAACCAGTGCCATATTCATAGTTGCTTGTCATTGTATGTTCCTAAGGAGATACATAAAATGTTCTTTTCTTGTATTTCCAGTCTGTCTCTTTTTCAATTCATGACCTCGTTTGTTCCGAAATGGACTTATCGTAACCAATTGTAAAAAAAAAAATTGCATTTTCAATATGATTTGTACCCAATAACATGAGACTCTAACGTCTAGTAAACGGGCTGCTCAAGCTGAAATAGGCAACCGAAAAAATGACCTTGTTTTCTCGCTAATGTTTCCCAGTCGTTGAGAGATGTAGGCCTAAATGAAAAGAATAAATGCGTCTAAAGTCAGGCATTTAAAAAATTAGTATTTTCTGTCTCTATGCCGTCTGGCAGGCCGTATTTCTCCAGAAAAGCTCTTTAGAGAGACGGTTCAACAACCATCGATAACATTTTCCTACCCCCCCC
>NW_004797380.1:1139913-1141068 GCF_000002075.1 Aplysia californica | reverse complement strand
CCCCCCTCCCTTTACCCCGCATCTGCACCAATCTTATAGCATGTCGACATACAAATACCTTGATTCGGTCATTTACCTCTCTGACTTCTTTTTTCCCTTTAGGTTAAAACCTACCTATAGGTTTAACGAATAAACTATTTCTAATTCTGAACGTAGTGCAACGTCGAACGTTCGGCCAAATCGGCTTGCATTGATTTTAAAAAAAAAATTTTTGAAGTCGTGGAAAACAAATGTGGTCCGAAAACATGCGCACCTCACGAAATAACAAAGTACTATCTGCCAAGTATGTGCTAAACCCCCAGAACTCTTACTGTCATCGTTATAGTTGGACGTTAATCATCCAGTCCCCCGCTCTGTCGTTTTGTTTGTGCTATAGGCTCTACTAAGATTTTTCTTGTCTGTGACAGAGTGTGCCTTTTTATCGCCTGTGCAGTCTTTCTCGGCATGTGTAACGCACGAACCATAGAAATATGAGATCAGTTGGCACATATCAGGTAAGGATCAGGGGAGTAAATTCTTCCATGACACGAGCAGATTTCTTGAAATATCTTTGACGAGAAGTTTGCTGGCGAGGGAGCAATTAGACTAAAATACTTATTGTTCTGAGCAGTTTTGTTGTGTTTCTATTTTTAGGTAGGCAGTGATTGTCTTAGACAGGTGGTGGTTTTCGACAGTGTCATTTTAATACAGATAGGGAAAGCAGGAAGTGCTCGTTTGTACGAAGGATTTTCTTAGACAGGTGGTTGTAAGAGCAGGTTCAACTGTAATTAGTTTCACGTAACTTCAAACGCCGGGAAATAAAATTAAGAAAAGTAGGCCTACACGACAAAATCAGAGATGGTGTATTGGAATTATAAGAGATGTATAACATAACAGATGCTTAAAAAAGAAAGTCGTTTATGTTTTGAAGAATCACAATTTACAGGGTCTCTAATTTACATCTGAGATAATAATAATGATAACTAGATCTAGATTCCATCCGAAAGCTCTTAGTTCTCTAAGCTTTAAGTTTTAGAGAGCAACCCAAGGGTCCATACACAGAAGAGGCATTAAATCAACAAGGCTAGCCTCGGTTCTGATTAAAAGAGGTTGTTTCCAGTACTCATATACATACACACACGGATGTTACCACACACACGTACACACACACACACA
>NW_004797380.1:1137396-1139191 GCF_000002075.1 Aplysia californica | reverse complement strand
AGAGAGAGAGAGAGAGAGAGAGAGAGAGAGAGAGAGAGAGAGAAATAGAGAGAGAGAGAAAGGGGGGGGAGAGAGGGAGAGGGACGGAAAATCTCTGAGTCTCTGTTTTGATGGCCAAGGAGCTCTAAGTGGCATCACAAAATGGCATCATTCAATGGCCTTTCAATATATATATTTTTTATTATTTTTTTTTTGGTGCAAAACTTTAAGGAACAACATTTTAACATAAAGGTTGATATGCGACGTCCATGTGTGCCAACTTTCATAGCTATTACTGTAACAAAACACGTTTTATGGGCATGGCGAACTTACTGATAAGATGTACCTCAAACTATTAAAAGTAACCAAAAAAACAAACAAACCCAATAACAATAACTAGAGCATTTTCAATCTCTACAGAGGCAAAAAGCGTTTTGGAATAGAAAAAAAGTTTCAGCTTATAATAAGCATGAACACAGTTATTTCTTAGAAGTAATACATGATTTACGTCAAACTACTGTACAAAACGTATTAAATCTGCCGCTTTCAGCTCTTCCGTGTGTGAGGCTGAGCTTTGACATCAAACCGTACTCCCTGACCTCACCACCACGGACTGAGTCAGTGTCAAAGGGTCTGGGTGTCTTGAGGTCATACCATGAGGCTTAAATCATTTCTTTTTAATGTGTTTCTTTTTACACCAGCACCGATACAGTTTAGATCATTTAAATTGAAGAAGTGGGCATTGGCCCAGCCTGCAGGGCCAACCATGGATAAAAGCAGGGTCGGCTCGTGGGTCTAAAAAGTAGGCGTGCACAATTAATTAAGCTATCACAAGCTGAAGATAGCCAAGGGCATAGTAAATGGGATGGTGTATAATTTTAGGATCTTTTGGTTGGTGAGGGAGGACCTCGTGCTTTTATTTTCATTCCTTTTACTTGTCGCTTTGATTTCTAGAACTGAATCTGTTTGTTAGCTAAACATCAATTTCGTTCATCCTACTTTAGAACTAAACACTCAAGTACCCAGTAATAACTTTCACCACTCCACAACAAAACCATTCAAAGGTACAACTCATATGACGGTGACTTGAGTGTGTCACGTTCACCTCTCTCAGGTTCACGGTCACAGAGTCAATTAAAATAGCCTAGTGGCAAGACAATGAACCAATGAGAATTCACTTGAGCACTCTGCTGGATTGCTCCGGGGCTCACATAATTTTAGCATAGAATAGTGTACAGTCTATGGCGTTTATTTTTAGACTGCCTACTGTGGGCTATTTTTCGGCACTATTCGGCAGGAGCACATTTGAGATGTTCCGACTTATTAATATTAATGTACCGCCAAACTCGCTACGAGTGTCGTCATCGCTTGGGTTGTCCCAAAAAGTGATTTATTGGTCAGGTTATCACTGTTGAATCTTCTATCACGTTTAGTTAAAGCGCGTGGGCTTTGTTTTACAGCGCTATACAAAAATGACAGTTACAGCGCCAGCAAGGACCTTGTTTTTGACATAATATGTGACTAGTATTTGTATCTGGCGTCTTTTATTATATTATTGTGGGTGCTTTACAAAAGAGAACAATACACAATTTTGGGCGGCACTGCACGACCGTACTCTATGGACGAACCGCGCCTGGATAAAAGGGATATAACATCCCAGATGGAAAACCAAAATGCATGTACTAGATTGAAAAAAAAAATCTCTTCGTTCGGGAATCGAATTCGGATTTCCTGCGTACGCGACGGCGAAGAGCTTATCCGCTACACCACAGACATATTAGTATTATGTATCATGAAGTTGATCTGCACGGGGGGA
>NW_004797380.1:1131208-1133437 GCF_000002075.1 Aplysia californica | reverse complement strand
TCTCTCTCTCTCTCTCTCTCTTTCTTTCTTTCTCTCGCTCCCTCTCTTCCTCCAACTCTCAGTCACTCTTTTCATTTCGTGATTTACCTTGCTGATAAATACTTCTAGAACCCAACTGCAGCAGATCAATATATCAAGGATTAAGAGACCAATCGTGACCTTAAAACATTGCACTTTAAATTACTTCTACTCAAGAGATGAGCATCTGTAGCTATAACCTCACACCGTGTCGGTAATTGAAACAAGATCACTAGAGCCACAGAACAGAAAAGCAAAACGGGACACCTTTTTACGTGGTTGTTATTCGAAATAGAAGTCAAACTCACAATTCAGCAAGGGAACTAAATTGTCAGGACAACATTTTGGCTCATTGGTCTTTAAGAATTTAAAATTTAAGCCTTAGGTGTAAAACTCAAAACCCGTGGGCCTCACCCGACCAGTGAACAATTATATCTAGACTACGAGGGAATTTTTAGCATTCCACTTTGAGAATTTCCATAATATTAACCTAAAACCTTATTCCAAACAGATGAACTTGTTGTCAAGGAAAGATGCCAAACGACAAAATCTGTCAAATTAGCATAAGAGCGAAAAATTATTCGTCTTGATTTGTTTTTAATTTAGCTTTTATTTGTAATAACTCATATAACTGTTTTAAAACGTCAATTTTTTTTTACTGTAAATTGAGCGTTTATACTGTTCGATCCTAAAGTAGTTTAAGTCTGGATTGATTTTGACACCTCTGTTTTAAGCAAGCGTTTCAAAAATGATCTTTTTTCCACCTTTCGGATGTTTTTTTTTGTTTGTTTTTTTTTTTGGTTTTTGTAGAGACACCAGTTTCCCTGGCGTCTGCTTGCACATACACGGTCTGGTTCAAGGAAATGAAGGATGAAGATTATTGTCAAAAGCTAGAAACATTTTTTTCTAAAAAAACGACGGAACGAAAATGGAATATGACACTTTAAGAAATCAATGTTCCGTCTCCCGCCGGACCGAAATTTGATTTGTTGTCTGAGCAACATTTTTTCAAAGAGATTGCAGCAATTCAATTTCCAGCCCCAATATGACAGCATTCGCGGATTACTTGTCAATTCAGTTAACACTCTATTTGAGCAGAAAGACACCATGAAAGGATACTTTTTTGACGAAATGGCTCCCACTGGTTTCTAAAATATGAGCCTGTTAGGGCTTCCATCGTCGTGGCCGTCGTTGTCTCTGCCCTGACTGATGCTATTTGTACAAAGAAATGTGCCAGTGGATGCTTGAACCATTCATCCGATGCCATCATTTCGATCGAGGCCAATAACAAGTTCCCATCTTTTTTTGTTAAATATAATAATCGCCTTATCGAAATGGGCTTGTGCACTGTGGACTCTCCATGAGGCTGTGCCACGCTAAGGCGCACAATCGAAAATCGAAGGGAGAATCTTTTAAAGAGAATAAGGCAAGAGAAACGTAAAACTTGGAAGGGAAAGAACACAATGCAAACGACAACAGACAAACACAAAGTAAAAACACTTCTTTTAAAGAGTATTAAAGAACGGATGAAGAGTATTGGGGAAAATCAGTGAAAGAAAAGCATGTAGGCACCGAAGAAAAAAGAAACTAATAATGACGCTTAAAGCTCAATTTAGAAAGATTAAGGCTCTCTTAGAAAAAAGTGATTGAACCATTTTGACTGCTGGGCTGCATTTGTACAGTCCCCCTGCAGAGAAAATATTATGCGCGCCTTGTTTGGTTTTGAACCTTTTGAACATTTGCCAATCAAATAAGGGAACAGCTAATGCTTGGGTAAAGTTAAATAAATATTGAGGTGTATCACTCTACTACTTTCAAAGAAGTTTTTGTTTTGACAGAGGTATACTACTTGTAGTTTCGGCGGTTGCTTTTCAAATGGGTAGAATAATAAGTATTTCCATTGTTGGTGCGAAAAACAATCCAGTCATTTGGGATCTACTCTCAGACCTCCAGGAGCTGGTCGATAAACCTGAGTGTGGAAAGAAAATCTGTGAGGATAAACAATAGCTTGATGAAACAAACGTATGTACAGAGAGACAAACATAAAAGCAGAGCACGACGTATCAACATTCAGAAAGGCATACAGACAAATAGAATAACACACATTTAATTAATAGGAAAAGAGAGCCCCACAAGCAGACAGATTTTCAGACAGACAGACAGACAGACAGACAGACAGACAGACAGACAGACAGACAGACAGACGACAGA
>NW_004797380.1:1129043-1131108 GCF_000002075.1 Aplysia californica | reverse complement strand
AAAGGAGAGAGAGAGAGAGAGAGAGAGAGAGAGAGAGAGAGAGAAAGGGAGAGAGATTCGATGCTACGATCTCTGATTTTTCTTTTTTCAAGTGATATTTTCACAATTGTACTGTACATCTGCCTGTCCCTTATTAGAGTGTAAATGCTACAGTATGAGATGATCCATGGTTTTTGATTTTCTCAAGTGACAACGGTTAGGACGACGAGAGGACCGAATGTTAGTTGAGTTGTAATAAACGATTTCGTAGAAGTCAGAAAGTTCGATCAGCTGTTGTGAATATGGTGAGCATCATCAAAATAACTTCCAACTGGAAATTTAAAATAGATTATTCCTAGTTTTATAGTTCTTAATCGAGAATTTTCTTGAAATAGTCCACTAGAGCGATTTATTTCAAATCAACAGAAGGTCATGCCTTTTAAAGATTTCTTTTCTTTTTAGTTCAAATGCAAGATTTGTACTAAATACTTCATTCAAGTTTGAGGACTAAAATGAATTTCCCTTTGTTAATATCTTCAAATATAGTGTTTTCTTTTCCTTATTTTTTTTCATCCTGCAGCCCACATCTTCTCTTCTTGTTTTAGTAGAGGTTTTACGGCGCTCGCAACTGCATACGGTAATATGAGCGCCAACATCTTCTCTTCGATTTGTCTACTACTATCTATTTCCTTTCTTTCCTTTCGCGGGCTTAAGCAGATTTTGTCCTTGCTCCATTTTTAAGTACGTTCCTCGAGACCAGGTATTCACTATTTCAGAATGAAGCTGTCAACCGCCAAATAAAGTTTACATTCCCGCAAGATGTACACCGGTTCTACAGACCACTTAGGAAATACGATTAAAGTTGAATGCTATGCTTCTGATTAAAACACACACACACACACACACACACACACACACACACACACACACACACCTCTGTTTCCTTGATTTTGAAAGTTGAACAACACTTTATTCAAAATACTGCCGTGCCATTGTGTCAGTCAGAAGTAACCAAACAGACTTTCTTCAAACGAGATTTTTTTAAAGTATGGCTCCGTCCGCTGGACATGTGTTACAAACAAACTCAGGAAATACATTGTTGCTTGTAGGAAACTCTGTGGGTTATAGTAAAGATGTATTGATTTTGATATCCGTACTGAGATGTGGCTATTTGTTTCATGTGAGGCCCCTTGAGAAACTGCGAATGGTCTGTACTTCTTTTGGTTTTAGTTTTAGTCAGAGTTTTACCCTCTTTGCAACACAATAACGTTACATAAATGCAGAAGATTATAGGTGCTATAAGAGAGTAACAAACACAAAAAAAGGAGGAGAGATGAGGAAGATATATATATATATTTAATAAGATAGAAGGAGCAATCACACCGGAGCACCGGCTAGCCACCCATGGTATGTATTTCGTCACCTGGAAACTGGAGCTTCGAATCCAAATGATCTCATTAATTACCTAGCCTTTCAGTAAATGTGTCCTCCTAGGAGTGATTTTGCCTTACAACGAGCTTAATGGAAAGCTTTCGAAATTACCTGCTCTGTGTGTAAGTAGTAGTAGTGCGTTTAACCTAAGAAATGACAAATAAATTGTTTCGTTCCTTGCGTTGGAATATTAGCCTAGGCCTGTGGTGTTTGCGTGGGAGATACAAACAAACAGAGCCTAGAAACAGCAGTAAATTGACAAAACATAAAACCACGGACAGTCCCCAAACTGACCAACAGAGCAGCAAAAGACAAAGACAATTGGAAAATGGAAAAAGCCAAGAAAAAGAAAAAAAGAAAGAAAAAAAAGAAGATAGACCCGGACAAAGTGGGCGTGTGTTTGTCCGGAAACGACACCGGTGAAGAGAAAATAAGAGAGATATGGAGGCACATCTTTTCAACTCGGGCTCCAACCCTGACCAATCTGGATTAGATTGTCACCACTGAATCGTTACCTCATTTCCAGGAGCAACGTCCGACTAGTAATTTACTGTAAGGTTGAGGAGGGACCGGGGAGGGGGGGGAGAGACTTATTGTTCTGTAGCCCATCTCGTTCTCTCACCTATCTATCTCTCTCTCTCTCTCTCTCTCTCTC
>NW_004797380.1:1127547-1128919 GCF_000002075.1 Aplysia californica | reverse complement strand
TCTCTCTCTCTCTCTCTCTCTCTCTCTCTCTCTCTCTCTCTCTCTCTCTCTTGCTCCTTCTGTTCTTTTCATCTTTTCCCACCTCTCCTATTCCTAATCTCCAGAAACACACACACACACACACACACACACACACACACACACACACACACACACACACACACACACACGGATGAGCGCGTGTCCGGGTGTCCATGTGTGGGTTATGTTTACGTGCGGCACACGTGCAAGACCTATAGGGCCAGAAAAACTCGGGGTGAGCGAGCGGAGACGCTAAAGGCTCCCTTGGGAGTGAAACCGCTCGATCTTTTCACTTAACATACTTGAGAGATGTACTGTTTAGACTTCGGTTAAAGTTAACAACTAGTGTTTCCTTATGAGACTCTTCCACACATGGGAGAGAAATATTTAGGTTAACAAACAGACGAACAGACAGACAGATAGCCAGAAGAGGCACATAGAAATATGGGGGGACAAACTAAATTCAAAATATAAGATAGATAGATAGATAGATAGATAGATAGATAGATAGATAGATAGATAGATAGATAGTGGGGCATTGGACACTTAAAGTAATAACAAAATCACACGCACACGCCAAAGTACACCAGGGCAGCAGACAAACGATATCTGACTACCTACCTACCTACCCCCCCTACTTTCGTACCAATCTGCATACCCACCTACCTACCTACCTACCTACCTACCTACCTACCTACCTACCTACCTACCTACACACTTGCCTACATGCCTACCTACCAAGTATCTTATTATCGACCTTACTATCCCCTTTCTTTCCAACTTATCATCTACCAATTCCTTCATATCTGCGTCTCAAACATGCGCCTACATGTACATACAGACAGACAGATAGACAGACAGAAAAACTGACTAACAAGAAACAGACATAGTGAATTGTTCTCCTTTAATCAAACTATGTACATGTATATAAACACCTACATAAACACACACATATTATGTACACAAAACACCGAACAGATTATTAACATGCGCATAATAAGCAAGCAGAACATCAGTATTAATTTTTTTAAATGTTGAAGAGGTTAAAGAGTGATCGTTTGCTTTGTGTTGGGGGTGTCCCAGAGTATAGGTTTTTTTCGTGGGATCGGCCCTCTGGGGAAAGTGAAGTGGGTGAGGCGAAGAAGTCAGGATTTTTCAATTTAGAACAGAGGGGAGAGGGTTGAGAATAAAGACGCACTTTTAAAAATAAACAAAGGCAAGAGAGCATACTTGTCGGTTCTATGGAGGTCCAGGGGTAGCAAGGGGAGCTTTGGGGGTGGGGTGGGGGTGGGAGTTAGTTTTTAAAAAAAAAGGAGGACGGGAGGAGAGAGAGAGAGAGAGAGAGAGAGAG
>NW_004797380.1:1116433-1126433 GCF_000002075.1 Aplysia californica | reverse complement strand
AGATCCTAAAATGTTTGTGAACGGTCTTGACGCTAGAATCCTCTGCAAGATCTACAATGTAAACACGACTTTTTTGATCAGCCATTATTCCACGCAGCCGCTCTTGCTGTGGTTGCCTTCACTGCCAACCATTTGGGACTAATAAATGCTTTTTTGTGTGTTGTTGCTTTTATTTTATTTCATTTATTTTCATTTTTTGGGGGTGAAATTTAAAATGGGCCAAATTGGGGCCAACCGGGCCAACTATTTTTTGGGGGCCAGTCATGATCCCAAAGAGCCAAATTTGAGCAATTTGGCCCCAAACATTTGGAGCCAAACTGGCAGCCCAGGTGTGTAGGTGTGTGTGTGTGTGTGTGTGTGTGTGTGTGTGTGTGTGTGTGTGTGTGTGTGTGTGTGTATGTGTGTGTGTGTGTATGTGTATGTGTGTGTGTGTGTGTGTGTGTGTGTGTGTGTGTGTGTGTGTGTATGTGAGATGAGTTTACGTGAATGAGAGCACACTATTACGTCTTCGTAAAATTTCCTTCCATAAAATACGTTAAAGCTAGAATACTGGTCCCTTTAAGCTCCGCCCTTGCAGATTCACAAAAGAATGTAATCTAACTTTCTCGTTCATATTTGTCAGTTTGTGTCGTCGAGTTATTTCCTCAAAAGAATATCTACATTTTTTAGACACTAAGAGAATGCAACTACATGTATAAATAAAGTCCTTCTTTCTCCTGACAACTTGCACAAGTATTAGTATTAGTAACATAGGAGCACCAGAGAGGTTTCGCACCAATAAACAATTCAAAGTTTGCCATAGAAAGTGTAATGGATATCTCAATCCTTTTTTTGTAAAGACAACGTCCCCTTCCCATCCCCCCCCCCCCCTCTCTCTCTCTCTCTCTCTCTCTCTCTCTCTCTCTCTCTCTCTCTCTCTCTCTGTATCTTTCTTTCTTTCTCTTTCCCTCTCTCCCTCTCTCCCTCCCCCTCTCTTTCCCCGCTCTCTCCCTTCTCCTCCCCGCCGCCCACGCCCCCCCCCTCTCTCTCTCTCTCTCTCTCTCTCTCTCTCTCTCTCTCTCTCTCTCTCTCTCTCGATATGTTATGTGAAATCTAGCGGAACTCAAAGATATACTGTACTAAGTGGACCACGTTTTCAGCTCCTCTGTATTATCATCTACGTGCAATGTGGTGTGGCAGACAGACACTGGACTAGAGCATCCATTAATGGAAGTACATTCTAACCTGTCGAAGAACGCCACCCCATTTTAGAACAGAAAATTGGTCGTGTTAGACAGGTGGTCCTCTTGTAGAAAGAAAAAAAATGCAAGGGGACGAGAGAGTGGGAGCTGGTCTTTGGTTCAGGCGATTGTCTTGGACAGTTGGTTGTTAGAATAGATTCGACTGTGAAGAAAAAACCCAATCAATTCTTTTGTTTTTCCACCAGTGACTGGATATTCGGTCACTGTAGGCTATCCGAACCTAATGACTTTTAAGTTTTCTTAAAGACGATTAAATTAAGCTCCTAAATTCGTTCAAAATCAAGACTTTCACCTACACATGCCCCTCAGAATACAAAGATACGCAAAGTATTTATTTATTTATTTATTTGTTAATTTGTATATTTGTTTATTAATTGTTTATTTGTTTATTTGTTTATTAAATGTTTATTTGTTTATTTGTTTATTTGTTTATTTGTTTATTTATTTGTTTATTTATTTATTCATTCATTCATTCATTCATTCATTCATTTATTCATTCATTCATTCATTCATTCATTCATTCATTCTTTCATTCATTCATTCGTTCATTTATTTATTTATTTATTTATTTATTTATTCATTTAATAAACACCCGGAAATATAACTCTAAAACACGTCTGGCTGGTCTTTCGGGCAATGTGATTAATTATGACCCTAGGCCCTATAATCAATCTCTCCTTTATGTTCCAGTAGGTCAGTTCTTGCTCTTTCTACTGAAGATGCTCATTAAAATTAATCACAACTCCTCATGTCGATCAGTGAGTGTGGATTTCAAATGCCAGCTGAATTAGACTAGGCAGCTGGCTAAGGTTTCCAACTTGAGATAAACATCTGAAAAACGATTGACGTTCTGTTTTTAGTCGTGTCAACACCAAATTAAATACTCGCTGACGAAGTCATTAGCTGCTTTAGCCTGGTAACGAAATGTCAAGAGCTGAAATCAAGTCTTCAGTCTCCAGCTCTAAACAAGGCAAAGGAATTGAGCGTGGGATAACTGACTCGGTGACAGAATAATATCTTTGGCCTATTACTGAGCCTCGCTAGTAGCACCATCCTTCCGGAAACTTCAATTTCTACAATGGTAAAGAAAGCAGGTGATAAGAGTGGTATACAGTAATTGCCGGCAAAACTACCGGATGCCAGAACAGGGGATAGTCATTAGAAGGTGGGAAATGTCGTTTAACACAGTCTTAAGTTCTCGACTCAAAGTGAGAGACTTCTTCCTGCTTTGGTAACTAGTTCTCTCTTCGGTGAGTAAATTTAATGTAAAGTGTTTGACAACTTCAGCGCCACCTCTTCCTGCTTTCTCCGGAAGGAAGCTAAGTTCCAGAGAAAAGTATGCCTTTCTCTAAGAACACTTGTTTAAGTCATAAGTCAAAATGTCTTAAGGCTTCTGGGTCGTGTTTTTGACGTACACATCCTCTGTGCACATATAAAAAAGATTTAATCTCTCTTTGCCTCCGTAAAGGAAGTATCAAAGGAATCGTATGCGGTGAGATAACCAGGTGAAAGGAAAATGTGGAGAACGGGCACAGAAACTCCAACAAGAATTTGCACTTAGGAGAAAAAAATAAAGAATGGTCACCAGCATCGTAATCCAATGTCTGACCAGCTTAATTGACAGTGTGTGTGTGTGTGTGTGGGGGGGGGGGGGGGTAAGGGGTCATTAAACTTAAACAAGTAAGACTGCAGAAAAGATTTATCGCCAGCGAGTGCTGCACAGAGCTAGGCAGTATCAAGTTATGAACGTATAGCTAACATCTTAGTTTCTGAAACAAAGACGAAACGGTTGGTTCAAGAAATAGGCATGCAGGTCACCATTTCTTTCATGAAATGGGTTCCTGAAACGTTTCACAGAATGATTCCAAAAAAGAGTATAAAGAAAAATATGGAAAGTGGGCCGTTTGTATAGTCATCAAAAACCTGTATAATAAAAATCTGCCCGTTACGCAAAGTTGTGTCTATATTTTCCGATTATTTTTTACTTTCTGAACGCAGCCAAACACAAGGTTAAAATCAAGTTATTCATAATAAATTTAAACATCGTTTTGTTTCGTTTATTTTTTTTTTCGACAATATTTCCCCGTCTTGAATTACTGTATAACTGACTACTGACTGGTCACGCTGGTTAATTGCAAAATTGACGCATCCAAACCGGTTTGACAGAAAGTGGGTGTATGTGCTGCGGTGACGTGGCGCCTGCCACGAGAGAGTTCACAGTAACACTGTAAAACCCTCTGCCCTGCTGCTACCACTGGACGAGCTCCTTGTCCCTGTGATGTACGAGCTCCCCATGTGACGCTGTCCTCACCTTGTCTTACCTCCCCTAGTGGCAATGAGCGCGTCTGTCAGCGGCGTCTCAACTTGTCAGACCACGCTACCGGAGAGTAGGGACTGGCTCACGTTCTGCTGGCTTATCTCTCTCCCACAGAGTACGGTCCTGTCATAATCTATACACATGCACCTCACTGTCTGAGTGATGTGAGGATGTCACTTTTGTTTGATTGCAAACGTATGGGAAAGGTGCAGGGCAGGAGGCAAAATATCTAATGACATTATTGAACAAACACAGAATTAATGAGACAAATAGACCGATAATGGTCTCGTAAAGAGAAGCAGATGCGATACCGGATGTCTGTAGAGACTAATGACTCTCTCCTCGTCTGGAGCATAAGAAACGGCCGTGACTGACTTTTGGTCCGGACCCAGGCGAACTCATTCAGTAGTGCTAAGTTAAATTTTAAAATACTTACAGCTACATGGTAATCTTTATTTTACTTAGTCTTAAAAATGGAAAAGAGCAACTGTTTTTCAGTCAGGCTATAGCTTTATCTGGGCTCACAAAGGTCTTAGAATCCAGACGTAAGAGGCGACGGAGAGGTTAGGATATGCCCCCCCCCTCCCCCCCGGCCAAATCCACCTTCCGAAATTATGATTACTCATGAGTGCAAGTGCCTTTGTCTAAACCAGAGATCACCAAACCTTTTTTCAAAGTAAAAGAATTCCGAGCGCGTGCCGGATAATTATTTTGTTTACTGTAATAAACTGAATGCCTAAAACATAAAGGCGGCCAATATATCAATTCATCAATGCCCAATGTACCACCCCCCCTCAAAAAGGAGGAAAAAGGCTTTACAAAATAGATTAAAATAAGTATTAAACATAAAGTCAAGAAATAAAACCATACATTTGTGGAGTCCCCGAGAGAGAGCGGCCAGGGAATTTGCGGTAAGACATGTGTTATATGAACGAATTGTCACATTAAGCCGGAAAATAAGTGATGCATTAGCTAAAAGTTAGGAAGTGGAAAAAGTACGTTTACTTCACAGTGTAGAGTCAAGTGAGATGATGAAGTCATTTTGGTTACTTGATTATCAGCAGGCTACAAAAACATAGGCAATCTTTTTCTGGTAAGGTGGCATGTCTGCGGACTAGACCTACGGGCCGGATCTGGCCGTAGTTGGTGACCCTTGCTCTAGACCGCCAACAGCCGACACATGCCACACGTGTAGAGTTCTGAGGTCTTGTGTCTATTGCAGGAAACACAATTGTGCCTAAATTGAGGTCGATTGTTTTGAAAACTGAAAGGCTGACCGCTGCACAACATTCCGGTAATATATTATAAGGGAAGTTGGGGGGGGGGAGGGACCGTGCCATTATTTTATGTTTTTTTGTCAATCAAATCCAAACCATAATGCCCACAAAGTAACACATTTGAAATCAAACCTTCCCCAAACCTTCCCCAAACCTTCCCCAAACCTTCCCCAAACCTTCCCCAAACCTTCCCCAAACCTTCCCCAAACTCTGCACAAATGGCCTTCGAATCTCAACAATAAAAGCATTCCATGTTTTTCTCTCTGTACAGAGCTGTCCTTTGCCCTACTTGTTTCTTGTAGGACGTAGCGAGGTGCTCATTTTGTCTTCGTAAATATGTTTCTGTTTATTTTTTAAAGTGTATTTACCTGTTTAAGCCTGATTGTGAAGTTAAAGGTGTAGGCATGAAAGAGGTTTCAAAATATTTTCGATATCACATTCACCTTGCAGCCGTTGCTAATTGTGAGCCGTTGTGATTCTTTATTTAAAAAAACTCTCCAGCGCTGCTTAGAGAAGAAACTTTTGCTCGCCTATATGTAGCAAATGGGTTCGTTTATCCGGGGCGGCATCAGTCACTCAGCTTTTATTTGATACACATGTGACAAAAACAAATTCAACGGATGCATTTGCAGGGTGCAATAAAAATAAACCCGGTTGAATAGTCGCTTGGAAACGTGAAGCGAGAATTATAGTTTAAGGGATTTCTCTCCAACATAATGTCGATGGCATCAAAAGATGTGGTTTTTTCTATAATCTTATGCAGGTATCGCCATTAGACGTATCGTTTTTCCTTGTCCTTACAAATTCATCTTTAGAAAAGATATATATCATATCTTTTAAATGAGAATAGACAGAAAAGAAAAAAAGAGAAGAACCCCCACCAAACGAGTGACAAAAGAGGCCATCAACCAATTCAATGTGCCCCAGATCACAGAGCTCTCAAATTGAAAATATAATTACCTTAAAAAAACGCAAACATTAACCCGCTGAGACAAGAGTGCAAAGTGATGACACTCCTTTGACAGACAAGCGTGAAGACGTTTGTTGTGTTTTTTACAGGCTGAACGGTTTGTTTGTTTGTTGTTTTTTTAATAAACAAGCTCTCATCTCATTGCTTATCCCACCGTACCGATCAAAACAAGCACAAAGAACCCCATGAACTGGGAGGCACCAGAGTTCGAATCCCCGATTGGATATTTTTTAACTCGGGTTGTTTTGTGGGGTTTTCAAAGCTCTCAACCTATTTGGTACGGTCCTATCGGAAGTAGACTTTAAATTCGGAGGTTCCGCTTGTTATATAACCTAACAGCGTTGAAAGGGACGTTAAACCCATGATATATATAAACGTACACGCCGAAGAACTTCGACAACAAAAAGAAAACGTCATCACAAATAGGTGTACTTGTGTTCTCATTGAAATTCCCTTTTGCGTCTTGCTTCACAGAGGGAAAAAAACCCAGAGTCAAACCCGCAAGGAATCCCAACCCCGGCACCTCTTCTTATCAGAAGATCATCAATGTTGTTATAATGTAATTCATATGCAGCGAGGAGGTTCACTCAGCACCCAGCCTATAACTGTTTGAATGCCTTCACATTTCCTTCAAATTAGAATTTTTTAGTCCACGAATGTTCTCCCTGTTGCCATGTGTAAGGCACATAAGCACTCACAGAAACTCCCTGGGCTTGGGGGCGGGTGGGGGGTTAAATTCTGGAAATTTAGAGCATTTAAAGGTAACACCCATTCCATTCAGTTAAAATAAAATTTGAGCACTTGCAGATGAGGGGATATCTTCAGGGCATGTCGGGGTTATCTGAAGCAAAGAACGAAACACGCTGATATCGCTAAGCGGATCTGTAAAAAAAAGGCAGGGGAAACGGTGCATGCGGGGGGCACGACTTCAAAATAAATACTCTCTCTAAATTTGCTTTAAAAAGAGCTGGCGCAGTAATTTTATATAACGACTTTGGCTCGTCTCCGACCCACCCTTGCATAATGCCTAGTGACAGTCTCCCCGTGCTCATTTGCTTCTTGATTAGGCGTGGGTCTGTTGGGAGAGCAAATGTTGGAGAGCACTTGATGGCAATTATTGGCATTCCATGACTAACACAACATAGCAAAAGCAGATTTTATTTATTTATTTATTTATCTATTTGTTAATTAATTATCTAATTTAAACACACACATATAGATACACACACACACACACACACACACACACACACACATACACACACACATACACACACACACACACACATACACCCCCCCCCCCCACACACACATATATATATGTATTTTTTAAAATTTTATTATAATTTTTAAAAACATTTATTTATCTATTTATATTTTTTTTTGGGGGGGGGTATTTTGTTTTGTTTTTGTTAGTTCAATATACATACTACACACAGTTAGATCTACATGTTGTACTATCTTTACTTCATTTTACAGCAGTTATAGATCTAGATCTAAACCATGAGATCTAACAGTTTTATGGAACAAGAGATTTATAACTGTAAAATACTTATATTGACCCCATTTTCATAGCCATCTTACCTTTCGACACACATTTACAGCTACACAGCTCGACGAAGAAAGCATGTCATTGTGCTGTAATCTTTGTCACACTTTACTCCGAGTAAACGCAGCTGCCGTGAATTTCTAATTCATCTTTCTCTCAGTTATGCTAGATTTGGGCGAAACGTTTCCGTTATGCTATAGCTGAAAAGTAAAGAAAACTGCTTTAGCGCAGGTATCTCACAGTGGGCCCCTGTACAAACATCGAAATATTTCAATAGTTCTATTTTTTTTGTAACTGAACAGTTTTGTAACTTAATGTCTACGAACGGAATGTAAGCGCACAGCTGCCATTCGTTTCGCAATATCTTGATGCATGCCGCGGCCAAGAAAGTTCGTGGAGCAATATAAAAAAAGCTAGTAAAGTCTTCCACAAGTTTTCTGCACACAGATGTAAATAATCTTTTAAAATGTATCCTATAAGATAAGTGAAAGCGGAAAAGATGTCCGCCTTTTAAATTGACTGTGACGAGTTGTCCGAGAAAAAAGAGTAAAATGAATTTTTCACAATGGCACATTTTTATTGCACTGAGTGTGTGTAAACAGTCACTTTAAAGACTGGTATAAACAAATCTAACTTGCAGAAAACACGGTTTAGACAGTCATGTGGAGAAATTGAACTAACTGGTAATGGGTATTTAACACAGAACAAGTCCTCCAAAAGGACCAATGATTTCTCTGACTGACCAAGGGAATTATAACTGAAAATAACAGAACAATAATTATACATCTTATTCATTCCTTTGATGTTGACACCCAGCTCCAGAACACTTCATACGGCAGAAGATATTCGGAGATGTCTCCAGCGAGCACCCAGGAACTATTCGGAGACGCACTCCCGCACACAGATGCACAGCTTGGGGAGGGGGGGTATGGGGGGTCAAACTGTGTATTGTTTGCTGCAGATCACACATATAACCTCTAGAACAGTCACAAATCAATTATTTTCAAGAAAATTTCAAACTTAACTGCAAAATATCAAATTATGGGCTAAAATAGGGGGGGGGATGCCCCCTGTAACCCCCAGACTTTTTTACTTGGTCAAGAGGCACAAAACATTTTGATTGGTCTATCTCCGTCGCAGACGTCTCCGAATAGATACTGCGACTTCATACAGTGTAGGAGTGACGTCGTCATACCGAGTCACGCACTCGGATTGAGTTTCAAGACGTTTGTTCTTTTCTTCACTTTGTGACACAGAACACCTGGATATTAACGTTGCTGACATAATTATTAAGCCGCTGGCTTTATCTTGATAATCTTCTGAATATCTCTTTCCATATAGATGTAAAACTTTCAAAGAAAGTCGGGCAGAGAATAATATACTTGAAGTTTGTGTAACTGCAATTATAAAAACCACCGGATACAGATGGCTTGCACAAGAATCACATGTATATATATATATATATATATATATATATATATATATATATATATATATATATATATATATATATATCTCTCTCTCTCTCTCTCTCTCTCTCTCTCTATATATATATATATATATATATATATATATATATCTATATCTATATAAAGATATTGTTGTTAGTGCAGCCTATATTTTGACCCGTAATGATCAGGTTCGTCGTACTGCCAGCTATGCTCCTTACAACTCCAGTTGCTGTGATAGGACCTTTTTTAACAGACGTTTTAAGTATTTTATTTTTTGAGCTAACACGGCGCTTATGTTTACAAAAACTGTTCCTATATTACGTCCCACACATTTCACCCTGCAGTGTCTATAATATTCGAAGTTGAAAAAACAAAACAAGGTAGAATTCTGTTGGTTGCAGATGTCTAAGGCTCAGTTTTACGTGCCCAGCAGAAAAACAAGTGAAGAAAACGGGTACGCGGCCATGCTTACTTAGCATTTGCAGTGTACAGTAATACGATTGCATCAAAATATATTTCTTTTATTTTATTGATGCTGTCGTTGCTTCTGTTGCTGTTACTGTTGCTTTTTTGTTTCCTTAATCCTGAGACTCCACGAAGAAATCTTCGAGCGAGAGCGAGGCGTTTTTTCGTCTCTATATACTTAGAGTCACTTCCACTGGTCCAAATAACTCCATTCGAATTGCTATATTGTTCCTGGACATTCAAACATATGTTTGACATCTTCCTTTTTGTGGCTGCATCTTCTGCACCGTAGGCTGAGTTCTTCATTTACTTTATTGTTGCTGCTGCTGATGAGGATGGTAATGATGAACATGATGCTGATCTATTCCATTTTTTTTCAAGAGGCACCTATCAATCAACATCTAAAACAGTTTAAACCAGGATGAGCAGATTCGAGGGAAAAGCAAACTAAAAGCAATACAAAGCACCCCTCCACCTCTTCCCATTAACAAAACCTAGAAGAAAAATAATTCAAAATTAAACACCACATCTTAATTCTCTACTCACTCCCAACCTAACTAGTTTTCGAGGCAAAGCATGAACAGAAAAAAACTCCCACACACACACATGAAGGAAGAGCAAAAGAAAACGAGAGTAGTAAACTTCAAATTATGAGGATCACTTCTCAACTCCTCAAAGAAAGAAAAAAAACCTGAAGCGAGAGAGAGAGAGAGAGAGAGAGAGAGAGAGA
>NW_004797380.1:1105296-1114173 GCF_000002075.1 Aplysia californica | reverse complement strand
CCCCCCCTACAAACTACTTCCGTTGTTTCTCTTCTTGCTTTTCTTTCCTCCTTCATTCTTTTCAACTATCTTCTCTTATGACCCCTGGGTGGATGATCTCGGGCGTTATGACAAGGATAATTACCGCTAGCTGCTTAGTGCGGCTAAAGTTTCATGTTCGCGCCTCCGCTAATACCGCCTTTGGTCCCCAGATATAAGATCTGAAGAGGAGAAAAATATCCGAGACGAAAAGAATCTAAACCACGTAAAAAAAAACCCCCAAAAACTCCACCTAAACAAACCAAACAATTTCTCAAAGAATGGGTCTGGGAAAAAAACAACAACCCAAAAACAAACAAACAAACAAACAAACAAAAATCCAAATTGGTGATCGAAAGGAAAGTGACTTGATATTTTAGGGCCTCCAAGTTCTGCCACTTTTGACATTTCTGAAAGAATCTGGGCCTAAGTGGAATGACCAGGTCAACGAGAAGAGTTTCCAGATTGGCCTCCCTCCCTGGAAGCCTCATCATCTCCTACCATCTATGATCCCGATAGCGGAGAAACGAGCGCTCGCATCCTGTATTAGTTGTGCCGCCCAGGACGCCAACAGCAAAACTGTGTCTGTTCAAGACGCACTAACCATTGTATTTGTTTGCTTGGTGTTGTTTTTTTTGGTATATTTTTGTTGCTGTTATTGTTGTTGCTGTTATTGTTGTTGCTGTTGTTGTTGCTGTTGTTGTTGCTGTTTTTTCTCGGAAAAAGACCAAAGCATCTGACAACGTAATGCCCTTGGATTTAATATTGGCGCCACCATCATTTCCTGTCATTGGTTGTGAAGTTTCACATTCTACTAGGAGCAGTGAATTATGTCGAAGCTGAACACTGATTGGCCCTGTAGTAGAACAGGAAGTGAGAGGAACAGTTCGAAAGACGAAAAAAACATCATCTCGCGCCCCTCTTCGATTCAAACTGAGAACTTTCACGAGGCAGATCAAGTACGTAGCCTACTGCACCACAGTATCATGGACATACTTTCATAGAAATATAGATAAATGAATAAGTTAAAAATAATATACATTATATGCAGATTTAATGAAATGATTGAAAAAAATAATGCCCCCCCCCCCAAAAAAAAATTATTAAAAAAAAATTGAAACAACAAAACTAGTCCACAAATAGCGAATGTAACAAATCTGTCACTGACAGATTGTGATGACAAAAAAGGGATTTGCACACTCTGATTTGTGATAACGGAGTGTCTTTCTAAGTTCCATCAATTCATTTATTTACTTTTACATTTTGCCAACCAGTCGATCAATTAAAATTCATTCTTAAGCCACTATCCTATAGGTATTACGTGTATATCAAAGCCCAAAAGCGTTCATTTCGAATCGAATTGGCGGAAGTCTTCCCCATCCCCAAATCATTTTAAACGCCAGCTGACTTTACAATAAAAATGTGTTTATTTATACAACATCTGGCGTCACGTTGCATTGTAAGTCACTTTCTACGGTCTCGACAAAGAACATCTAGTGACCTATCTTTAGATAAAAGGACAGCATTATATGAACCTTGAAATGTCTCCAGACCAGCTTTCACCTTAGTAAAGCATTCTTTCATGACACAACTTTCGTAGCATAAAAGAAAACAAAAGGACACTTGTAAAACGAACGGTCCTATTCCGATCTTCCACCCTCACTTATCCTCTTCTTGCTCCACTTACCCAGGCGGGCTCAGCCATGAAGCCTAGATCTGGGGTCCGAGTCAGGTTATGGCGGGAAATATTCACCTGAAAGGTTAGTCCGAGGCGGTGCTAAGGGCCAGACACTTTCCCGCGCTCTCAAGGCTCAGAGCCCCGTGGGAGAGAGATGACCTTCTTTTCTTCCACAGGTCCACTCGGAAGTGGCGCTTGCTGACCATCCTCTTCATATTCATCGACTTGTTGTAGTGAATGCATGTGTGTACGCGCGAGTTTGTTCCTTTGTTTGTTTATTTGTTTGTTAGTGTGAGTGTGTGTGTGTGGGGGGGGGGGGGGTAAGTCTGAAGGGATGAGAGAGAGAGACAGGGATAGCGAGAGAGAGAGAGAGAGGGGGGAGACAGAGAAAAAAAGACAAAGAGTGAAAATGAAGAGAGAGAAAGAGAGAGAGAGAGAGAGATAGAGAGAGAGAGAGAGAGAGAGAGAGAGAGAGAGAGAGAGAGAGAGAGAGAGAGAGAGAGAGAGAGTGAGCGAGCGAGAAAGAAAGCATCTAGTGAATGCATGTCTTTGAGTTCTTCCCTGCAGTATAACTGCTGCTTACAGAAAATGAGTTTTCATAGATGCTTCTCACACTGTGCCTCTGACTAAATCAAAGGCTTACTTTGATATGTCGCGAGTCCGGGTCTTGTGATGGTCACTCGTATACTTCAACTTCTACTTTTGTTTTTGTTTATTTGGATTAATAGATATACCATTGGTTTATGTGATTATTTGTTAGAAGATTGTGTGGATGTCTTTGAGTCATTAAGTACTGTCTGTTAATGATAAATCGTTATGTACAAAAAACGTGCCAGAGAATATATAATTATACTTGCGTGTGTACTTCAGTGTTTGGGCTTTGTGTTATCCCTAATGTTACTATGAGTGTCGCACTAAGACGGAATATAATTACGCCGTTCTCGTTGTACCGAGTTTGGACTGAAATACGGCGCATATGCCTCAGAGGAACACTGCACAATGCAGAATGGTGAAACATGGCAGACCTATGACACACCTAGACATGAAAGATTCTTATTCATAGGTTTGAAACGTTTTTCACCCACTGGCTCGGTCATATCGGAGGTGAAAGTTAAACTACAAGGTCCTTCTTTTCAAATAGCTTCATAGCCCTGGAAACGTAAGGTTTGTTTTTTCACATCTCCCGGGCGGGATACTATTTATGTTTTCCCACTGGCTCAATTCCAGGTTTCTCCAAATTTATATATATTTTTTCATTCCTCTGTAAACGACTGGGCTATTTCTTCTCCTGCTTGAGGCCAACACTCCAGCTCGTCTTGATCAACTCTTTTGACGAAATGAGACGGAAAACCTGCAACGCCGGAAGGACTGTATTGGCCACGTCGTTCCAGCGCGTGGCATTTCAAACTACACGCATTGGGCATTCCTATGGGATTACTCAGGGCTCCAAATTCTGATCACTAGTGGCTTTGTTTTTGGCTATATGAAATACCATCTTAAAGTGTTCCATGCCTGCAAAATAAGAAATTTACCCATGGGCTCTTTCTAAACAGACGTACCGAAGTGATTAATATTGATATATCCTTGATCCGGGGTGCACTCTCAGACGTAATAGTGGGTACGTTGATTCAATATTTGTTATTTAGAGATTCTTTATGCTCTTATTTTACTATGGTATGGAAAACCTGGGTATAAATTGTATTCATACCATTAAGTAATTTTGTTATCCTTCTTTTCCTTCACCACAAGTTCTATGCTAAATCTGAAATTTTTTTAATCAAGTGCGTCGGGATCTGATGCGAACTCATCCTAGAAGACAATGTTTACAACATCCCGTTCTCTCCAAGTGTTGGAATAGTCAGAACTTGTAGACCGGAAATGGTCATTCAAGTGGCACTCTGGTATTCCTGGACCACACCCAAGCCTCGTGTCACTGACGTGTGGGTCGTGGTGTAACCTTTCCGTTGCCATGTGTCCGAGCTGCTAAACACAGACCACATTCGTCTATTCTCCTTGCTGTTTTATGTTCGAGTGGATGACTTTTATTCAAATCCCTAAAGAGGCATTTTGTCTTAAACTTGAGAAATCTTTGGCGGTTTAAAGATTTTTCACCCACTGGCTTGGTCATATCAGAGGCGGAAGTTAAACTACAAGGTCCTTCTTTTCAAATAACTTCATAGTGTTGTAATCGTAAGGTTTGTTTTTCTTTACATTTATGGTATCCCCTACTCTTGGAAGAGTTTTGATACCAGCAGGTAGTTGGGACACACTGGTTACAGAATTTGTTCCTCTCTCTTTTGAATTCTGGAAGATTCGACTGTCCTTTTCATTATTCAAGAAAAATTGACTCTTACTCTCATCCCGATGTCAAACGCCACCACCACCACTACCACAACAACAGCGGCAAAAACAACAGCAACAACAACGACGACGAGGACAACGTCAACAACAACAACAACGACAACAACAACAACGACAACAACAACAACGACAACAACAACAACTGCAAAAACAACGACAACAAATTATAGACATGCAGAAATAACATTCGCTCGAGCAAGGACATGGCAACAATTTTCAACTATAAATCATAAATAATAGCACGCGTTGCAAAGAATTAAATAACACGTAGAATGCATACATGTTAGACCCGTGCATTTGCACGCCAAATAGCAGTTCAAAACACAGCGACGCCACAGGCACAATGAAGAAAAAAACAAACAATACTCTGCCTCCCCCCTCCCACCATAGAAGCCCCCCCTCCCTCTCCCTTATTTGACTTGGGGGGGGGGGGGGGGGACGAATGTGGTTGCTATTCTCCGACTTTAAACTTTGCAGGGGAAGCTATTCTCAAACCTAAAAAAAATAACTACCACTTGGAGACAATAAAATTCACAACGAAGGCTGCTTTTTTTAGAAAAAGAAATTATACATGTCGTTCTCTCACAACGACTTACCCAGATCTGCCTCCAGATTTCGTATTTTTACACTCATGACCTTAAGCTGTGACCTTTAAAACCAGTCCTGACGTGGACAATAAATTGCCTATTGGTAAGTCCTCTCTGCACTTAGTCTGCGAGCTCCGAAAGACGAAAAAACAAACGGAAAAACGACGATGAAGGCGCGGCACGCCTGAACGGGCAGATTCTTTATATCTACGAGAGGTTCTGGCTGATACAGATCTCCTGATGTGGACCAGAGACTGGGATGCCGCTCTGTTTTCTCATGTCTGTTTGGGTAAGTCGTTCATGGGTAGGCAACATTCCAATAGTAGTCGGTGAAGGTCGTGGTTGATTGGTTGAATCACAGTGTTCTCGGGCTTTCATCAGTTTTCTGTCATGGTACATTATTATAGTAGGTCCAACAAGAACATCACCCCCCCCCCTCCCCCATTTTTTCAGCCCCCCCCCCTGCGAATTCATTATCCTTCCTCCTAACCTTTCTATCCAATATTTTCTGCCAACAAGGCCTACTGTATCGTGGGCCCCTCCACTGCAGTAATGAATCAAACTCACTGAAAGTAAAAGATTAGCCTCTTCATGTCAGGCCCGAGACTTGAGTAATGGAGTAGGTCTGGGGGTAAAAGTGCATTCCTGAGTTTCGTTAAACTCAGTTCATATGCATACAAAAATCGTGGCACTTTTTGTTTGGTTTCATAAATTCCGTGGCGACGTTTTCCCCCATCAAACCGATAGCCCAGTTACCGCAACTCTCCGTCCCGTAACGTCAGTGACAATAAGCTGATTTGGCGGATACAACTTTGAGGTTGTAAACACTGCCTAACCTTTCACAACGTTAAACATTTCTTTCAGCGGGGGATTGGGGATGAATTGAGGGGGTGAGAAAGGGAAATAGGGTAAAGATGGGAAGGGGGTGGGTGGATTGATAGGAGAATGAGGGAGGGGGTGAATGGGGGTGTATGGTTGGGGCTGGGGATGATGGTGTTATTATTGTTATTATTATTATTATTATTATTATTATTATTATTATTATTATTATTATTATTATTATTATTATTATTATTATTACATGTATTACTATTACTATTATTATTATTATTATTATTATTTATTTATCTTTTTGGTGGGAGCGGGAGGGGGGGGGGGGGGGTAGCACAATGTGTAAAGGGTTTAAATTTTCAAGATATTGGCCATTTTATAATTATGACACGGCAAATGTTGGGTGTGACATGGTCTTCGACATACCCTCTATAGTCTTCGACATACCCCCCCCCCCCTTTCTTAAAAAAACAGAATAAAATAAACAAACTTAAAAAACGAATGCACAAGCTCTTACGACTGCTAAGAAAAACAAACTGTGTTGTGATAAACATCGAGATTCCTTTTACGCAGGTACTCACTTACACTCATTATAGTCCAATCAATTAAAGAGCTCCACGTAGTTTCTGGCAGTGGATGGAGGAGCAACAGAAAATGAGCCTAGGCAAGTGGAGAGATTTTATGGAGCAGCAGCACCGGGTGGGGAGTCTAACTACGAGCAGGTCATTATGACCCACTGCCCCCCCCCCCCCCCCCCGCGCATCTGCATTGTATTTTCCCAGACTCAACAAGTGAAGCTCCTCTCTAGTCAGAGACAGTTTATGCTCTGGCTATACTCCCATTATAATACATGATAAAGTAGTAATAAGAATAACTCAATGACCACTGGCTGCAATGGCAAGATGAGACTGTTATATCGCGACAGTGATGAGGAAATTGAGGAAAGAGATGATGATTGGAAATTGTCAGTGCAAATTTTACAACTCTGCTTTGTTGTGAAAGACAGAATTCGCGGAAGGCCGATGAGAAAAAAACAACACATTCTTGAATGGATGAAGAACGTACGAAATGAAAGTACTTTTTAAAAATTTCTGATAAAGAAATACAGAAAGAGAGCTTAGTCCATTTTCTTCACAGATCCGTTAATCTATATTGTTGTTTTCTTACCGTGATATGGTAAGTACCCAAACAATCAAACAGGACTAATACTAATAGTTGGCTCACGTGAAACTATTTTCTGAAGAAAACTGCATTAAACTGTTATTAAACTGACACAGGTAGGCTGTGGAACTTTTAGTAAAAATGTCTTTCAGCACTTTCAATTCTTATCATAAAAAAGAAACAGGCCTCCTAGATCTAATGGCCCCCGTAGCTGAAGCCATTACCTGAAAAGCAGGAAAAGACATAAATAACAGAAAAGGCAGACGTGAAGATATAAATTACGTGAACATTGTAAAGCAAGTCATCTAGCCACCGACATGCTTCTTTTAGACTGACTGTATGTGTGAATTTGTCTCCCCAGGCCGGGTATAACACCCAACCAGTATCATATTCCATAATTCAAAAATAATAACAGTAGCTAAAAGTCATGTCATTCAGCTTGTCGTGGGAAAAACTGGCCGGGCACGGTCCCTCCATCGAGCAACCACGGAGCGTCTAGAAGAAGGAGCGAACAATTGACAGAATATGGGAGGCTCCGTCTTTTTCTCAGGCCGGGATGCTAAAGAAACTGTCGCCTCCCGCGGCGAACAATGCTTGGGTGCGACGGCCGTCGTGTCGCTCCCCACGAGCAGGCTATGCAATCAGATTGTTCCCCCTGTTTAGCACTGGCCAGTCGATACTCTTCCCAGGGGACAGATGTTCCTCTACCTGCTTCTCTTGTCAAGCTCTCTTCACATATAACACAATTTTTGCCCCCCCCCCCACACGCGCGCCCTAACCCCCGCCTCCGTCCTCAAAACGTTACCAGGCTAATTCGATCACGCTAAGTTTAGTCGATAGGATCCTTAGGCTTCTAATACCTTTGACAAAAGCCAAAGCCGGGGTTGTCTCAATCAGTTTTATACAATGTAAGTGCCCAAACTGTCGTTTAAAACAAAGATGGGAGTAGGACTATAGCTTAAAACTAAAATAAAAACTAAAGCTATAGCTTAGGCTGCATCATACTTATTATGTACCCTCTTCTCAGGCTGGTGCCATAATAACCACGTATGCCCCCCCTCTCCCCCCCCCCTCTCTCTCTCTTTCCCTCTCTCTTTTTCTCTTTGCCTGTCTGTCTGTCTGTCTGCCTGTCTGTCTGTCTGTCTGTCTGTCTGTCTGTCTGTCTGTCTGTCTGTCTGTCTGTCTGTCTGTCTGTCTGTCTGTCTGTCTGTCCTCCCTCCCCCTCTCTCCCCCCCCTCTCTCTCTCTCTCTCTCTCTCTCTCTCTCTCTCTCTCTCTCCTAGCGTTTTCATGGTTTAGCTTGCTAATCCAGTGTAGAGCGTAAACTCCAAATCAAAGCCCCCTAACTAAAGTATTTCTTGTACAACATCCTCTTTACATACAAGTAAGTAATGGCAGCCACACATGACACAAGCTGTCCTCAAAGCCCGGCCTCAATTGGACTGCACAGACCTCACACAGACCTCACTCAAACCTCACACAGACCTCACACAAACCTCACACGGACCTCGTACAGACCTCACACAGGCCTCACACAGACCTCACACAGACCTCACACAGGCCTCACACAGACCTCACACAGACCTCACACAGACCTCACACAGACCTCACACAGACCTCACACAAACCTCACACGGACCTCGTACAGACCTCACACAGGCCTCACACAGACCTCACACAGACCTCACACAGGCCTCACACAGACCTCACACAGACCTCACACAGACCTCACACAGACCTCACACAGACCTCACACAAACCTCACACGGACCTCGTACAGACCTCACACATGCCTCACACAGAACTCACACAGACCTCACACAGGCCTCACTCAGACCTCACACAGGCCTCACTCAGACCTCACACAGACCTCACACAGACCTCACACAGACCTCACACAGGCCTCACACAGACCTCACACAGACCTCACACAGACCTCGCACAGACCTCGCACAGACCTCACACAGACCTCACACAGACCTCACACAAACCTCACACAGACCTCACACAGACCTCACACAGACCTCGCACAGACCTCACACAGACCTCGCACAGACCTCACACAGACCTCACACAGGCCTCACACAGACCTCACACAGACCTCACACAGACCTCACACGGACCTCACACAGACCTCACACAGGCCAAGCCAAGGCCGAAATCAAAACAACCCCCCGGCCCGTCCGAATTCTGTCCTCGCCGGAATTTTCCATGAGGCCAGTATGCTGAGTAGGTGTTTTAA
>NW_004797380.1:1097796-1100296 GCF_000002075.1 Aplysia californica | reverse complement strand
TACCCCCTCTAACTCCCACGCCCCACCCTTTTTTTTTGACCCACGTGACACATGGACACCACACATGCTAAAAAATGCAATAGAAAACTGGTAATTAACTTATTAAGTACAGTTATGATACGAGAAATAGTTCCATTTGACTTAAGAAAAATAAAAGACCACAAGTACTCATCTTTCTCTTACCACCAAGTTTTCAAACCGTAGACCAACACGCTTCAAGGCTCTCCTAATAAGCTACCGCGGTGACCACCTCCGGGAGATGTTGTTCGTTACTAGCCTGTGCCTGACCACAAAGACCGCACCCAGTGCGAGTCCAGTTTAGTCCACCACCTGGACACCATTAAACCATCTTCAGCTTCTCACGATAACGCCTCACTTCATAAAACGAGCCAATATAAAACAAGGCTGCCGGGACGTGATTTTCATGACTTTCAACTTCTGGTCTGTAGGCTCGAAATGTTTTTGGTAGCATAATAAAGTTTGTTCTGAAAGCTGTGCAACAGCTGAAGTTTGGATTTAATGAACAAAAATATTATACTAAAACGGAAAAAAATACGGGGTGGGGTCGTGTGGTGACTGGTTTGAGGTTCGTACGTTTAATTTTGCTTTCGTTTTTGAATGGGAAACACTTCCTCTGGACTTGTTTACGGGATAAAAATAAGAAATAAGAATATTGACTGGGCAACCCCCCCAAACCCCCCCCCCCAACAACAACAACAACAACAAAACAACAACTGAGAACCCCCCCCCCCCATTAAATTCTTTAACAAACAATTGTGACATCCTGGCAGATGGTGAAGGGGGTTCACCAATATTAATAATTTATTTATAGAGGCTAAGGACCAGCCATCCATGTTCATGTGTTATTTTAGCCCGTGAAGGAAGATTCAAAGCATGCGATCAAAAGAACGATAATGAGGAAGTAAACGGTGTCAGGAAATAGAAGAACCCCCCGCCCCCCCCCCCCCCCCCTACAATAACGAAAAGAACAACGATAACAATAACAACAATGTTAATAACAATCTCAGCCAAATGCAGCTACCACAAAAAACAACGATCAGAGCATCAATAAAGAGAGAAACACCCGATAACCCCTTGCACCGTATTCCATTAACAAAAAAACCATGACAATAGCAGCAGCAACAACACGACCATGCCCTCACATCTTCGAACAACCCATGAAAGAGAAGCAACTTCATGTAGACCAGAACCATTACATGTATATCCTAGCGTTCACTAGCTTACAAAAATAGATGTACCAGAGTTTTTGATAGGGTCAAGATAGGGGCATGGGTCTTCTAATAAACCAAGCGTAAATTATTTAGAGCTGATGTTACTATCGATCAACAGACATGCTGCCCGCAGCCACATTGGAGCTGGGATTGGCAGGATTCCGTGGGATGGGAGACAGGATTGGAATTCCCCGTTTTCACAACGACGCTTGGGCATCTGATAAACCTAAACAGACTTGACCAATTTTCTTCATAGAAGAGGCCACATGGCTTACCATGAGGCATGATGAATTTACTGACCATGGACAAATTCTTCCTTGATTGAATTTGGTCTGCTGAAAAAGCGGCAGTGCCCGTGGCTGCCTACCAGAGAACTTGCAGAAAGGTTATAACACCTGAGGAAGAAGACGTGGGCGGGTTTATTTGACTTTGCTTTTGGTCATACTTATTTACCTCCCTCGGCAAATAGCCCTCTGATAGTAATTAGCGGAGATGGCTACCGTGCATAGGCTTTGAGTGTTGCGCACATCCGGCACCCTGTCGAGCGCACTACAGCCTCCCATCTGCCTATGAATGACGCTAAACACTTCCGGGTGAAGTGAGCGGAACAGATTATTACTATGACGCAATTTCCGCCGACGATTAAGCGCAGAAGACCCAGGCACGACTTTTACAAGCTAATATAGCCAAAGCGTTCGGCGAAGTATAATAATAGGACTGGCTTGCTGCCACCAAGCGTAGACTGACATGAAAAGTCCGCCTTTTATTTGAAACGCATGGTCGCATAACGTTAGACTTAAAGACGGAAGGTGAAACGGTACGCTTATAATTACTGTCAAAGACGCAGCGTACTATATAGACGTAATTCGAAAGAACTGAACAGACACTTGCGGAATCGTCGCAATAAAAAGAGTTAGTCGCTAAGGTGGGGTGCACTCTTCTCCTACTAATCGTATAAGAAAAGAGAATCAGCTTGTCGAATGCTCACATGTCACCCAGAAAAGAAAAACGTGTCCCAAAAAGAACCTCAAGAAATGAGCTTGAACTTTGAAGCCGTGGAAGAAAATGATTATCTGTTTGAGTTTGAGCGACACATCACGCTTCATTAATTCGTCATCTTTTGTATTGACATTGTAGACTACCTTTATCACATGAAAATAATTAGCATCGGTAAATGACTCTTATCGTTCATCCTACTCCTCCTTGTCGTCATCGGGTCGTCGTAGTCCTTCTCCTCCTCCTCCTCCTCCTCCTCCTCCTCCTCCTCC
>NW_004797380.1:1087507-1096737 GCF_000002075.1 Aplysia californica | reverse complement strand
GGGGGGGTGAGATTGAAGAGAGAAAGAGTGTGTAAATGGGGGCTACGCGTGCGTGCATGAAAGTGAATATTCACACACGTAGTTCTGTGTTTGAAAGAGTAAGTTTATGACTGCATTTTAGTTTGGGTGTAAGGGGTAGAAAGATTGAGAGAAGTGCTGGAGTAGGAGGATAGAAAGTGCGTGATTATATTTTTTTTAAAAGTGGGGCTTAACACAATAAGCCTGACTCAAAATAGCTTGAATCGTTTTTGGAGAAATTACATTCGCTTGTATCAAACAAAAAAGTAGCGTACAAAAAGATGGCTCGAACTTTATGACATAACTTCTCTTAAAACAAAAGAACACGGACAGTAATTTATTTTATAGGAACGAAATGGCAAAGAGTGGCAATAATACTAATAGAGCGCCGCGGCTGGACCAGCTAAGGCGGATAATCTAGGCCTAATGCTCCCGAGAAAAAAAATTCCTCAGCAGACTGAAGCCGAATTTTATTGCACTCTGCCAACCCGGAAGCAAGGGGAAGTTACTCCCAACGTTTGTTTTTGTTTTGGTTCAAGTCCTCATTCCTTTACGTTAGAGATCGAAAGAAGAAAACTTCAGCCTCTGCTTTTTAAAAAGAAATTCTGAAAGCACAAGGTAATAATTTTTATATTCTCGATTTATTGCTAATCATTTGGAATAGAGTTTGGGACTTACGTGAGATACAATGTCGATATTTAGCCTTGATAAACTAAATAAGAAGCTTGAAATCTTGCGGCCCACTCACACTGACCTGCACTGTCCTGGTCCTGTCTGTTAGTAGTTTAGTGTTAGGCCCTACTCTACTCTAATTATACTCTCGTCTCGTAGCCTTCCTACACTGCTTTATTTTACTAGACTTTACAATAGAACTTTTCTTATATCTGCATAATTGATTTAGTCAGTATTGTTATTTGTTGTCTAGATTCTCTCAGCTTCCAAGAAAAGTAGAGTAGAGACTGTATGTAGTATGTAGATCTAGATCTAGACTTCTAACTACTAGAGTCTACTACTAATCTAGATCTAGAATCTTAGTTTACGCAGAGATGATTTGCTTTGACAAATCCATGACTTGTCCGGATGTGCCAAGTACATTGATGAAAATCAGAAACCTCCGTTTCTTTTTGTTTTTTTGTCAATGGAAGAAACCTGATCAAATTTGCGTAAAATTCCAATTTTTTCTTTAATTCCGTTTCCATTCAATTGGCTATAAATACTATAAAATCCACTTCTTAAATGAAAGTACATTATATTTGCAATGTTTGCTTGACTTTTCGTAATTTACTGAGTCGTCGTGATAATGCACAGTTTTATTTGCGTTTATTAGCATATATGTTTGCCATATATAACATGTTTATTTGTCATGATCTGTTAGTGATGTAATCTGAATGTACTGGGGTTCTGGAGACTGATTTTTTCTTTAACATTTTTAATATCGCCAGCACCTTTAGTCTCCACACCGTAATATGCACTCTTTATCGCAGGCCACTTTAGTTGCCAACTCGACCAGGCACGCTAAACGTAATTAAATAACAGATACTAGATCTAGATCTAAGGAGACCTGTGTACTTAACAGGCTTGAGTCGATAGGGCCAAATCTAGATCTAAGTACAGCTAGACTGGCAGTACAGTACTTAAGTACGGCTAGCCACTTCGTTTTCACTTTATGAGTCTTTGGTACTTTAAGTGTTAAACTCCGATTTCTAGGTAGATCTAGATCTAGGATTTTGCTGAAAGCTCCTTTTTTTGGTCATGGAGGGGTTGTCAGGTCTGCTTGTCTCGGTCATGAGTCGTCAGTCTTTGTCGTCTAATGTGAAATTAGACTAATTCTGTGGGTGGTTGGTGGGTGCTCTGGTGTGGTTTGCTTCTTCTTTCTTATCAAACATCTCCCTTTCTTCTTTTTTTTTGTGTTTGATACTCTCTTGTAACACCTCTAATCTTCGGCACTTATATGACCTTATTGTGTTGCAAGTGCCGTAAAACACTTACTAAAACAAAAAAAGACTAATTCTATCTTTTTTCTTAGACTGGGTCTGGCATTTTGAAGCATAAGTACACTGGTCCCCACCCACTGTGATTACTACGATAGATCCAGTCGCCCCAAGAAATTGTTATATAAATAAAAGAACATTAATCCTGGTGAAAGCTACTAAACCAGTGAGTGAACACTTTTTTCTTTTACTTTTATAGTTTATTTCTTTGTCTACACATCACGCTCACTGCTGCCTGCTTGCATCTTAGCATGCTGTAAAAACTTGATAAAATTTATAATGGTCTGTGACGTTTGGGGTTTCTGAAGCTCATATATATATTTCCTTCTATATTCAGATTATAAAAGAAAGAGAGGTTCAGTTTAGAATGAAAAATTTCTAGTTACTTCTTAGTCCTTGGTTTTATAGAAACTGTGCACGTACTCCACTATTTCCCTCCATAATAGTCTTTCCATTTGAAGCAGAAATTCCTTGGACCTAAATTTTATTTTTATGATAAACAGTGATGGAACTATATTTTTGCACTAGATCCCCAGCTGTTTGACCTAGTCCTTACAGTACAGTATTACATAAGTTGGCTGATGTCCTTGCAATGTTTTTCTGTTTGGGTTGATATGCAAAATGAAATGTGGGTTGAGGAAGAGTAAGCACCTTGAACACTCATTGTTCACGCAGCCCTGATTATTATGCATATTTTAATATTTTTGTTCCCCCATGTAGTTTTGTTACAATACTCTGTGTATAGATGCACACTCATTGAGTATTGAATTCTGTAAGCACACTGTACTTTACCACAGGTGTAACAACAAAGGAGTGTGTTGATGTGGGTGGGATTGGAAAAACCCTCTCTCTCTCTCTCTCTCTCTCTCTCTCTCTCTCTCTCTCTCTCTCTCTCTCTCTCTCTCTCTCTCTCTCTCTCTCTCTCTCTCTCTCTCTCTCTCTCTCTCTCTTTCTCTCTCTCTCTCTTTCTCTCTCTCTCTCTCTCTCTCTCTCTCTCTCTCTCTCTCTCTCTCTCTCTCTCCTCTCTCTCTCTCTCTCTAGCTCACTTTCCAACTCCCTTTCCCCTTCTGTCTGTCTCTCCCTCTCTCTGTCTCTCTCTCCCTTTCACTCTCTGCTTAGTCCATTATGTGTAGTGTGACAGTTTTATTGATTTTTCATCAGTTGTTGAGGAAGGCTTAACTCAATGATTGGCATAGTCAAAAGCTAGAGTATAATTAACATCATATTTTTTGCCAAGGCGTATTTATGTTATAATGTCAATCATAGCTCTGACTTCTTTTGTAATACAAGTCTCTTCATTCATCCATTCATATTGCTGCAGTCTGAGCTGGAACTCAAAGTCTGACGAGTTCTCTTAATGTGGGTGGTTGATGGAGGCCCTGGTGTGGTTTGCTCCTTTACTATGAAACATCTATCATCCATATCTCTCCTTATCCTTTTTCTTTATATGTCACTGTCTAGCAACACCTCTATTCTTTCGCTTTTGTATGATCTCAGAGCGCTCAGAGCTTATACTAGTATGGGATAGAGCGCTATATAAATGCAATCTATTATTATAATTATTATCTGTATATGTGTTTCAAGTGCCATAAAATTCTAACTAACTAAAACTAAAACTAAGGGATACAACATCACAGCAGAAAGACCGAATGCTCATAAAAAATTTAAACTTTCCCCTCATGGGAATCAAACACTCATCTCCTGCATGCGACGGCGGAGCGCTTGACTGCTACATCACAGACCTCGGTCTTTTCTTTGTTTTCGGCTTTCATGAATGTAAATCTTGCGTGGGGTACTGTGTTTTTTGGTTGGTCAGGGACAAAAGGCTATTTAAAAGTGAAGTTCTGAGTTATGGAGGATTTTTTTACTAGTACTGTTCCTGGGGTTAGTGGTTTTCCTTACATGTCTTAAGAGTAGAAGGACATCACTGGACATTGTAACTTTTAGATTTTGAAATATTTTAACGGTCTGCTAATGTGTTCAGATTTCTCATATTTTTAGGGCTTGGAAGTAGATTATTGTTTCCCCCCTCTAGACTAATTCCTAGCTGGATAGATTATAGTACACATATCTTTTTGAAGTAATGTTTCCATTTCTTTTGTTGTTGTTTTTTGCGCTATTAATTTCTCCCTGCACTAGATAATGTCTATTTTGTCGATGTGTTTCTGTTTTTTCAAACAAAGAATGTGTCCATTACTTCATACCATTTAAAACCATGCAATTGTAATCTAATGTGTTCATTTGATTAGCAGAGAGTTACCATTCTAATCCCTCAAATTGAACGGGTAACATTACTGCTTGAACCCTGACTTAGTCTCATTTTATTGGTTGAGTTTTAAAAAAAGCACTTTCTATGCACTTTGCAACCATCGTTACCCTTGCTGACCTCGAACACCCAGTAACATTCTCGGCTTACTTCCAGCGAAGCATACGGTGCAAACAGCCGATTAACTTAGGGCAAAAATGATAACAAACTGACAAGATCTTTGGTCGTCTATAGCTGGGTACCCATTCCCACCTGGGTGAGGTGGGGAAAATTCGTGTAAAGTGCCTTTCCCATGGACACAATGACAGCATCAGGTCCCTGACGGAGTTCAAATCCATAACATTTCGGTTGTAAGTCTGACAGCCTAACCACTAGACTACCGACACTTTTTTGTATCATTCGCGTCTGGACATCCCTGTGTTCACTGTGTGAAAAACAAATAACAAAAGTATTACCAAATCGCAGCCGTAAGCTTCAAGATGAAACACGTTGAATCTTATTATGCTCGGTTCTGATTGCTCAACATGTATGCTTCCAGCTATTGAACCAGGCAATCTCATATCTGTACCCCAGCACCACATCATTCTGCTTTATGTGACTCAAGGAATTCCCGCGCGGTTGTTACAAAGAACAACATACTAACACTGCCTGCAGTTCTGATAAATCTGAATAGGCCTACTTCCTCAGTTTGTCAATCTCACCCATTTCACCACGACTTTCTCAAACATCGTTGTCAGAAAGTCAAGTCTCTTCCATGTTGGTTATGGCGTTACAAAAAGCCACACGTACGACTGGCAAGGCAGGAGGTGTCACGTCTTTTTAGTGTCGGACTAGCAAACATGAACAAGTCTATATGCTGCGATGATCAATGTGATATTGACTACAGAATATCACCTCTGACGTCTTTCCATAATTTTTCTTTCTTTTTTCTGTCTCTAATCCCTGGACCAAGTGCACTGCGTTTAGGATGACCTGTTTTCGGAAGCGGCCATCCTCACTCGACGTTATGAATGTTGGGTTTCAAAATAGCCAACGTTACGCACCCCAACTGTCCAGTAAAAAAATTGTTCGTTCTGTCCCCCTGTAGCTTACTCCAGTAGTGTGAGCCATTAGATGGCCTTTCGCTTTGTTTGTCACACCATGCCACGTAGCTCACACAATACGCTCTTATACTACATAATATTCACGATACTAGATCTTGCACCTTGTATACCGGATCATGCACTTCCTATACTTGATCATGCATTGTGTGTTTGTCGTCAGAACACGTCTCCGGCTCCTAACATACCGTAAAAGGTAACTTTTTCATCTCCGTTCGATCGCTCGCTTGCATTTTAAACATTTGGATTTTGTTTAGTTTTTGACGTACTTGTAGTACTAGCAGTGTAGAAGAAATAAAACTTGTATAATTTGATCTTGCGATTTTACTCAACAAGAACGGAACAGACGGGCTTACTCCTTATACACACCTCGATAATGTTGTTTCTAGAAGTTCGCGCCTAAAAGGGACACCGGCCGATTCACTCCTATGGTATCTGGAAGACATGGTTGCTTTTGTTGTGATGAAGACACTCACATATTCTTTAGTCTCATAAAAATTGTGAAGTGGTATGGGTTTAACGCCCCTATCAACACTAACAGGTTATTTAAGTGGCGGGACCTCCGAGTTTAACGTCCATCTCGGAAAGGACCGAGGCAAATGAGAAATTCGTGTAAAGTGCCTTTCCTAAGGACTCAACGTCGGACCGAGCGGAGGCTCGAACCTCCAAACCCGCATTCTCACGATTACGGGTCTGGTAGCCTAACAACTAGGCTATTTACACCACTTCTTTAGTCACAGATTGATAAAATAAATAGGTGAAAGGTTAGAGAGATGTTACCAAATGATGAGGCCTCAGCAGACACTGTGTGTATATAATAAACGGAATTTTATGTTGTAAAAGTAAGTTCCCTTGTATTTCGGGTTCAGTGCTCACAGAAAACTAATCTCTCTTTGATTTGTCATCAATAACAAATGAAGTATCACATTGGTTAGATCAATACGTGAACGTGTGGAGTTCAGGTCCACGACCCCTGCCAAGGACCACCACCAACGGAAAATCAATAGGCCGAGAGAATCACATGGTAACAGTTGCTTTAAGCCGGCAGGGAGAGCTGTGAATTCCATCAGTTGTATCTTTCTACTGAAGCGGATCGCGGGATTGTGCGGTAGTTATAGTTGTTGCATTTTCTGACACTCATAAGGATTCTTTGCTGTGAAGTTGATTCATTGAGCTTTGTGTGTCCGGCAGTAGAGTTGATTACCTCTGACTTGCATTTGTACAAGGTGTGCATCACCTGCTCAGCTCTGTGTTTTGTGGCATATTTAAATGAAAGACACTAACGAGTATTTGTCGTGTTCCCACTGATGTAAAATGTTTTGCTTTGTAAATTTCTTTTTATAGGACACATTTGTGTGTGACCATTGCTTTTTAAAATGAAACGTCTAACCTCGCCTTTATACGGTTTAGTTGAGTAAAAAGTGACTCGTAGTGACCACTTTGTTCGATGCCTGTGTTTCTAGCGTGCGCGTGAAATTTAAAGCGAGCTTTTTGAAATATCAAACAGGAGCTGGACGTAGGCGCATTGCGTTTTTTTTTTGTCTTTCCTTTTTTCGTTTGAAGTTGTGGATGAATCCTCAGCTACCGTACACAGATTTTGGGAAAAACATTAGTTTCCACGAACTGGACGCAATTTTTCCTTATTACGATCTGTCCCGCCCCCCACCCCCCTTTTTTTCCCCCCAAAAAAAAGAAAAGAAAAAAAGAAAGAAAAAAAGTAATAGAAGCTACCGCTTGTGTTTATTCACAATTCTAACCATGCTATTTAGGACCTGTGTTGTGTTGGACATCACACCCTCCGATCGATGTCTGTGGTGTAATTTTGTAATGATTAATAAATTATTGCTGATTATGCTCGCAAAAGATGCGAGTTTTATACCCGTGTTGAGAAATTGTCTTACCGAGTATCTCCGCGTGTCTGATAGAATGTTGTGCCACGCACGCACGGCGTGGATCGGCAGAGATGGACATGGTTAAGTCTGCCTGCCTTATAAATCTTATAAATGACTATATTGTGCAAATGGGGGTACGAAACTTTTATTTGAATTGAGCAACTTGTAGTTCTTTCTGCGCAAGCCACTGGGTAACATTTTTTTCTTTTTTCTTTCCTCCGGATGCAGTCTGGTTGTCACGAAGAACGATCCCTTCAGACTTGTTAGTGTCAATACTGGCGCGGATGAAACATAACAGGAAAATAGCGACTACACCCTCCAACCCCACATAATATCCCCCCCCCCAATTCATCATCATCATTGCCTTTTTCACCCTGGATCAGGATATAGGCCACGAACAAACAATCTCCACCTTTCCCTATCCTGGGCGAGTCGCTTGATGTCATTCAATGTCTTCCCACTTTTCTGTACATCCATTGTCTTCCCCTTGATCTTTTACCCTGTGGGTTCCAATCTAACACTTTCCTTGTAATGCAGCTGCTTGACTTCCTGAAAGTGTGTCCAGTCCATCGCCAACGCCTTCTTTCCACCCCATCTCTGACTGGGCTCTGTCTTGCTCTTCTTTATATTTCCTCGTTGGTGATCCCCCCCCCCCCATTAGACCTCCCAAAATCCATGCAAATTATTCTCAGAATATGCCCTCTTCCCTCTTTTTTCCGCCAAAATGAGCTAAAAAGCTATGGGAAAGAAGAAAAAATACTTCGATATCAGTTAGATGTGTTTTATACCAAATATGTGGTAGTTACAAATTTCCTCTCTCTTACACCTTTAGCGATCTGTTAGTTTTGATATTTTTGTTTGTCTGTTCACTTATCAAACACACATACACACACACACACACAATCACACACTCACACACTCACACTCACACACACACTCACACACTCACACAAACACGTGTGCACACAAAAAAAACAACAACAAATAAAGAAACACACAAACTAGCAAACAAACTATAAAAGAAGAACCGCAAGTGAACACATGATGGGATATTGATGGCTGGTTCCACTTTTTCTTTTTTTATATACTCAAAACCAACAATTCAAAAATTGATGACCCGACAGTGCAGGATCTGATGTGTCAGCAAAAAGCAATCACATTCCAAATCCAGAATCTTTTCTAAAGAATAATTGCGACCTGCGCCTGTTGTGTGAAGGGTGAGCTCTTTATTATGCACACAAATGTCATTAGTTCAGTTTCAATGGCATATTTTGTCGAGTACGAGTATCTCAGTCGTTCCGCTATCATGCTTCCAACACACCTGGAATGGCAGTGTCATGTTGGATCATAGTTGGAGCAGCCGACCACCCCGTGGATGATCTAAATTCTGTTGATAGGGGCGTTCAAACCTTTGAGCGTATTTTCACGTTAGAGAAGTGTTCAACGAAGATCTCTTTGGGTACATACCAGAGACCTGGAAGATACATGAACTTTCACCATTTTTTAGGGCTGACTACTTAATATTATTAATGTATCACTTTTAAATGAGAAGTCGGTAGTCACAAATAATGCCCAATCAAGGCCTGCCCCACCCTCTTGTTGTCGCCTAATCTTCACGACTTTGTTTCCGAAATAATAACAACTTTTATTATTTTAATCTTGTTTCAGTCCGAGTTTGCAATTCAGGATGGCGGATGCTGCTCAGAACCCAGCCTGGAGTGTGTCTGGAGGCGCTGCTGGCACTCACATGTACAAAAGGGAACCCAGCAAGAGGTGAGGGGTCGTTGTAGACTGCATAGTGGGCACGTTGTAGATGACATTATAGGGACATTGTTGACGTCATCATGGGGACATTGTTGACGACACCGGGGGAGGGGAGGAGGGGTATTGTAGATGACGTAGCGGGGACATTCTTGACGTCATCAGTGGGACATTGTTGACGCCGTGGGGGGACATTGTTGGC
>NW_004797380.1:1084491-1085930 GCF_000002075.1 Aplysia californica | reverse complement strand
GGGGGCTACAGAAATTGGAAATGAGAATTAAAAGCAGTACTTCTGTGATCCCAGCTCTGTTCACAAGGGACCTGACAGGAACTTTTTCCCACGTTCTGTCAGATCTTTGTCTTTCTCCATGAACAATGTACATTTATTTTCATTTTCTTGCCTTGCATAAGCCAGCGTCCTCTATGGTTTTGGTCTGTGGAAATAATCTCGCAAGAAATTAATACATTTTCCTAGACGCAAATATACCAGCAAAGGCTTCTATCCTCATACTGTTAAAGAGACCGCTGCCAGTTAGATTTCCGAGTTCAGACATTAGTGTCAGTTCGAAATTGTATTCATCAACTTATGCTAAACAGGATCAGACAAAACGCGATAGCACCATCAGTTTGGTTTTGACGTCTAAATAATACTGACTTTCTCAGTGAAAAGCGAACGTAATATCTGCCTGCCAAATGTTTCACTCCTTCGACAAGAGATGTTTTACACCCGTTTTATCCAGTATCTTTGCAAACGACCTTTAACCTATTTTTTTTTTTGTTCTAATAGCTTCATATTCTGTGGTGTTCTAAAAATAAAAAAAAGAACCAAGCTGTGAATATCGTTTAATTACCCCGCTGCAAGGATTTTAGTTGCGCCCCCGCTCCCACAAAATAGTGGTAATGAAATGCCATACTGTGTAACAGCGTTGTGACCTTTGCACGTGAGACACGGTTGCATAATCACGTTTGAGTCAGAGAATTACCCCCCTGTCCCGATGTCATATATGCGACCCCGGCCCGCGCACAGATTTCTGGGGTTCGAATCCTGCCATTTTAATGTGAGGACTACGACTTTAGTTTATTGTTTAGTGTTGGTGATTCTCTTCCGTTTACCAAAGATATCACCGTGGTTTGAGACACCTTCCCGGCGTTCTTGAATTTGGGCTATTTTGGCTTTTTTTGTTGCTGTCCGCCAACTTAACTATCATATCAGGGATTACCGTTAAAATCTGTGTCATATTGTGTTATTAATGTATGTGTTTTTCAGTATGTGTTTGAGTTTATGTAAATGCGTGCATGTGTGTGTGTGTGTGTGTGTGTGTGTGTGTGTGTGTGTGTGTGTGTGTGTGTGTGTGTGTGTGCGCGCGCGCTTATGCTAGCGTGAGAACGTATCTCTCAATGTGTTTGCGTGATTGTCTGTCTGTCCCTCCGACCGTCCATCCGCCCATCTATCTGTCTGTCTGTCTGTCTGTCTGTCTGTCTGTCTGTCTGTCTGTCTGTCTGCGTGCTGGCGTGCAAATGCGTCTGGCTGTGTATTGAGTATCTTTGTGAGTTTCCAAAACGCCCTGGTCCGACTAGAGAGGGACGAGGAATCAATACGTGCCGGCTACAGAATGACCGTAGCAAACACAGCCTGACAGGTACCGAAGAGAGAGAAAGAGAGTTTGTGTGTGTGTGTGTGTGTGTGTG
>NW_004797380.1:1080767-1082379 GCF_000002075.1 Aplysia californica | reverse complement strand
CCCGGCTTATGCTTAGCTTCTAGATAATTCGGAATTCCAGCACCAGAGATGCAACTTTCCGTGTGATGAGGTGCCGATCGTACTCTACAATTTCTCTGACGTAGAGATGTCGTCTTTCCCCGCACTTCAGGCAAAATCTCTTTCTTGCCGGACTGCAGGCCGCTTGTTCTATCTAGCAAAAACTAGACTCTGGAAGTGCTACTGTAATAGTGAAGGGTATGGCGTATTTGAATCTCGGTGGGTATTTGACCCTTACACAACTCTTCCCACATCTTTACGACAGATGATAAAACCCAAAATCAGTGCACGAACAAAGCAACACTCTCCCTTCACCCATAAACTAAGTGAAAAAAACCCCCACCCCGAACCCAACGCATTAATAAATTATACCCCCCCTCCCTCAACAAAGAAAATAAAATATCAAATAAACACCTGTTATCAGAAGTCGCATATTTTGAGGCGGGTCCTTCTGCTGTTATCAATTGCTTAACTGCGAAAGCACGCGTCAGTAGAGGGCTTCTGCTGTGTAATAACGTATGTTTTTGTTGAAGTTTAATGACCTTTTCAGACTCAGGGATATGCCGATCTATACGAACACATGGCACTCTGTCCCTTAACACGACATGTGTTGTATATTTTGCTCTCTTTGATTTGAGAACAATACAATTCACTTCTGTGCCCCCTCCCTTCCCTCACCTCCCTTCCTCTACCGCTCCACTTCTCTCTCTCTCTCTCTCTCTCTCTCTCCTCCCTCTGACTGGCTGGCTATTTATCTTTCTTTCTCTCTCCGACAAACGCAAGCTATCGTTCTCTCTAAGAACGGTTTTTTCCACTATTAGATCTCTCTATCCCGTCATGGTGCTGATATGCGCAGATTAAAACATCATGGATTTCCACCCTCTGATTAATGCGTCCAAGTCCTTGCATGAAGACTTAATAATATGTCAATAACGCTGTTGTATTCAAAACCAGTCTAACAGTTAATGTCCATGTCGGTTTCAATGCAACGTTTTGGAGCTCTTTATTGAGGTCCCGGATGCTTTCTGAACACGTCTCGGTCTGGACTTCTGTTTCACACCCAGCTAGACAGACTCCCCGTAATTCTTATCAGTCCGTCAGCTTTTATTTCTCCATGATTTATTTATCTGATATGTTCGTGCGGAGCAGAAAATGTCTGATTCATTCTCAAAAGCATTTCATGTTTGTTTTCAGCTGTAGCTGAACCGTAAACCATATGTCAAATAAATTCTCGATTTTGTTGGGTTTTTTATTTCATCTGTGAAGTATGAAAACATGTTTTGAAACTGATAGCTCCAATGTAGATTTTGTTGATGACGCGCTCGCTTGCCGAGTACGCAGGTGGCCTTTCTTGTTTCATGGACGCGCCTTGTGATGGGCAAAACGAATAGCTTGTAAACGTAAAGTGGTCATTAATCTATTTCTATAAATGTACTCTTTACATTTTTTTTGTAAATTTGCGTATTAGATGCTCTTTAGCTTGCTTTCTTGTTTATGCGTCAGCTGAAAATATTTATTTTTAGGAAAGATAGCCGTTGTTATTGAGAGAGAGAGAGAGAGAGAGAGAGAGAGAGAGAGAGAGAGAGAGAGAGAG
>NW_004797380.1:1076402-1077254 GCF_000002075.1 Aplysia californica | reverse complement strand
ACCCGCCTGCACCGACACACACTCACAAATACATAATCATACACAGTCACACGCGCACATAGACAGACACTCACATACAAACATACAGACACACGCAAAAACACAGACACACACACAGGCACACGCACACATATACACACCCACACACACACACTCATAGACACCCACATCCACACACACACACGCAAGCACACACACACACACATACACCCACACATACACACCCACACACACGCACACATACATACACCCACGCACTCATTTATTCATGAACCCTCGCACCGTTGACCAATCACTTCACACACCTCCCTCTTGTGTTTTGCTTTTATTTTCGTCCTGCCAGTTCTATTAGAATAACGGATCTAATTGTACCCGTGTCGAGGTCTCTGCTATCAATATTACCTTGAAAGTGCTTTGCGTCAACAGAAACTTTCTGTGTCAGCATTTCCTGTTTTTGACAGAAGCAACCAGAAATCGCTCTGCAACCGAGACCCGCCTGTGGGTTATCGTTTTAATTTTATGCCATCTCAAGAGGAGAAGGCAGAATCGAGCGCAGGAATATAATTTAGGAATAAGAGGGTTTTCAAAATATAATTTAGGTATAAGGTGGCTAAAAAGTAAATTGGTGGGGGTGGGTATGGGGAGCAAATGATTTAGAATGGAGTACCTGGGGAAATAGAAAACGTGTAGGAAGTGGACATGGGATATAGTTGACGGGGAAACAGAGGATCAGAGAGGAATCAGACGAAAATGAGAACGACAAGGACTTCTGGGTGTTTCAAAGGTTTGTGATAGAAAAATGTGCACATACAATCACTTTGTAGAGATGAAGACATACAGCTTTGTGTGTGT
>NW_004797380.1:1073692-1075172 GCF_000002075.1 Aplysia californica | reverse complement strand
AGTAGTAGTAGTAGTAGTAGTAGTAGTAGTAGTAGTAATAACAATAATACTAATGACTATTGCAGTAATGATTTGATAATGATTGTTTTCATAAAGCACATATTATTATATCCACTTGACCTCCGCCGTGACGCTTGACCGAGAGGAAATAATAAAGAAACGGCCAGAAAAAGTAACTGGATCCCGGCTCAGGTCTGGGAACTCAAGGACAGGCCGGACAGAGCAAGTCCGTCACCTACTCCGTTAGAGTGACAAACATAGTGCTATCGTAACGCCAACTGGACGCCGCGGTGTCCCTGTGATCTATTCGTTATTGCATAAGTTTAACGTCCCTTTCAACTCTGTAAGGTTCCTGTGTGCAAATTGGACATGTTAAGGATCTCTTGGTGGTGTAAAATCGACAAGAATAGGCTTCGGTCGCCACCCGAGCAAAAATTCAGAATTTCCTACCAATGAAAAATGTTGTGTTCCGCGCGTTCATATTATTACCTCATGCTGTCGCGAGCGCCGTAAAACACTTACCAAAAAACTCTGTAAGGTTATCTAAGTCGAAGCGGGAACCTCCGAAATTTACGTCCGTCTCCGATAGGATCGAGCCAAAATAGGTGGAGAACCTTTAAAAACTCCCTAAAACAATGCAGGTTCAAATCGCCTTTTTGGAATTCGAACCTGGACCACCCCGCGGGCCACTCGCCCCATAGTCTAGCATGATACCAGCTGGGTTTTTGGTGCGCCCCATGATCCACACGGACTCTCGCAAAGTATTCCAGAAGGTCACCGGAGTGAAGGTACCGATTCAAGCTCCAGTTGCAAAGACATCGCGTACCGAGTGTTAATTTGGATTTTGTACCAAAAAAAAGAGAAAATTTGTGTCCAATATCTGTCTTGCTCTCGGGATGCATTCTTCTCAGCCTTGGTTGGCCCTGACAGGCAGAGTCGGAAGCCCGCCTCCTAAATGATCTCAGTTCTGTCGATGGGACGCAGAAACACCTACATGTACATTAAAAAAATAAGATGATATGATTGTGTTGACGGGATGTTAACGGTTGCAATTATTCTATTTGTTATTTTTGGTTGCCCTTCAACAGTAGGAAGTACTTACACTTTAAGTGGACTGACATAACAAGTACATCATTCAAGCCAGACAAATATGGGAACCAAGATATTATGAAATGGTGATTTAAAAATAGGACGAATGAAACATCATCATTGTCATCATCAATGCTTTCCACCCCTGGCAGGGTATAGGCCACATACAATCTCATTTCATTTACCCTGTCCTGGGCCATCCTTCCAAGCTCGTTCCTTGTGAGCTTCATCTCTCTCATGTCACTTTCCACACATCTCCTCCTTGTTTCCCGTGGCCTACCCCTGTCTCGTGCATCCTGTGGGTGATTTCAAAATAGGACGAATAAAACATCAAACACACAAATAAAGCAACCAAAGAAAGAATGAATGAAAGAGAAAAAAAAGAGGGGAG
>NW_004797380.1:1071080-1073274 GCF_000002075.1 Aplysia californica | reverse complement strand
GGGGGGGGGGGTGACAAGACCATTATTTGTATATATTATTATATCACCCCAGAATTAGCTGCCAAGACATTTTTGGGCGAAGGGCTAGTTTCTTAGAACTAATTAAAGAACTAACGTGATTACTTCGACTGGATGGTTAGAGGCTGGGCTCACCTCTATTCCTGTGACTGCCACTGTTCAGGATTTTTGTCTGTTTGTAGAAATCAGTCCCTGGCTAGCGGCAGGTATCGAAATGTAAATGATAACAGAACATTTGTACAGTTACTCAATGACCCACCCGTACAGATTTTCGGTGACGATAGCTTTGTGTTTTCTGCAGTACGTTTAGATCACGGTGTATTGGTACTTCTATTTCTTAATTTGTAAAAATATCTCTTGTACATCTTTTGTTGAAAATAAAAACACGGCTACATTGGATAAAAAAAGATGTTTAGGCGTAGAAGGAAGTGGCATACTTAAACTGACGTGATGCTTTACTGTGCACTTTAAAGATTAGAATTCGATTTTAAAATCTTTTTATCCTCATTGAATATCCAAGAACCGTTTACAACTATCGTCTCTCGTCTGTTCCAAGTTCAACGACCTGTTTACGTCCAAATAATACTTGACAGAATGTGTGTGTGCTGGAACAAAAAATAGGGTACGATTGCTGAAAGGCTAACAACCAGATTGACATAATGCCCCCTTCTCCCCCTTCCCTCCCCGCTCGTCCACCCTTTTCCCCGGGAATCCCCAGGACAAGCCTGTTGAATATTAAGAATACTTTCAAATTTCAACCCCTCCCGTTAAACTCTTTTAAGTAAGCACCCCTTTCCCCCAAGCAGTTTTATAAACATAACGGCAAAGAGCCACCGCCCTGTTAAAAAACAACAACAATAACAACAACAACAACAACAACAACAACAACAACAACAAAACCCCACAAAACAAAACAACAACTACAAAAAACAAAAAGCCTCAAGTACGAGATCTCTGACAGACTTCGTGAATGAAGCTTTCGTGTCTGCGGCGACGTGTGTATTCTCCCTGTTATACTTTAAGTCGTTGAATGTAGATGTAGTCATAAATTCAGGTCAAGAACTACGGAAGTAAGTGCAGCAGACATGAATTTAAATGCCCGTTAAAGGGGAGTTTAAATGTCCATGCTTAATGAAACAGTTGAAAGGCCAGCGTGTTTGAAGTTCCAGGCGAAGCAGAGTTTGCCACTCCCAGCAGCCGGCTCGGGGAATTTCCCAAACTTTTGCAATTCGTCACCGTCATGTGCGTACGTGACCCTGTCACCGAAACACGGCATGATTTTCACCCAGTCAAGCACAGTCTGTCCTTGGGTTTTGGAGGGTTCCTTTTCAGAACGTTTGGAGTCTAGAGTGGTGACAGCACTTGGCCCTATTGTAGCTATCTCTATGCCGAGTTAGATATTATGGCTCTTTACAGTTAAGATGATGATCCATAATCAAGTTCCATAACGTGTCGTAGTTTCTATAGCGTTTCTACTGCATGCGCACAATGTCAAATAATCCGTTGCATGGGACAGGCCTATTGTTTGCGTTTTATGACAACTGTACCCATTAATTGCAAGAAGTGTTAAAGAAAAGGGTTGCGGGTTTTTTTTGCTTGGTCATTATATGAATACAAATAGTGATTTTTTCCCAGTTTCCGTTCATGTAGCGGGATGATATAACCTGAGGTTTTCGTTTGGTCAAAAGACATCACTTGAGAGTTAATCACTGTTCTCATTTTGAAGCGCAGATTTTGTCAACGCTGCCGTATAGGTTATGATGTATTCATAAGAAATCCGAAGGTCTCATCATAACTATTACCTTAAAAACGTTGTAAATCCTCGCGATTTAGATCCTTATAGGTTGTAGGCTGCTTCGACCCTGTCTTTCAAGTCCGACCCGGTCTAGATGGGATTCATCAAACTGTGGAAAGTCTGAGATCTCAATACTCCTCAGACTTCACCCCCACATGAATTGAATTCACGCGAGCCTAACCATTACGTTACTCACGCCGAGGCGCTTTTCCCTTTCGTCAACACGCAGCCACCTCCAGAATCGTCAGACACCCCCCAACCTTTGACACGGGTCAAACTTCCATCTATTTATAGGTAGTTACCGGAACATGTATAGGTGAAGTGATGTGCCGTGATAGTCGCAATATATTATTTATTGAGATTGTTTTGGTCTCTCTTTAT
>NW_004797380.1:1066273-1069640 GCF_000002075.1 Aplysia californica | reverse complement strand
CCCCCCCCCCCGGTCCGAATGGCCAGTATCGCAACGATGTGTGTTTCCTTTGTTCCTTCTTCTGGTCAAACACGCATCTACCTAGAAGACAGCCGTGGAAAAGGTTTCCAGATTATTGGTCTGTAATTTCCACAGCTCTTAAGTTCTCAACATAGTTCGGATCAGATTTACCCCCACGTGTCTACTCTACGACCATTATGTGTTCTCTCAGCTGTATTTACATGTACTTTATTCTCTGGCATACTTTGCGAGCGTAGGCTTTGCAATAAATGTATTTTTTGGGGGTAACCAATTAAAAAAAAGCAAAGGAAAAGTTCAACTGAATTGTTTTTCCTTGTTGTAGACACTTAGTCAAAGTTATAAGTCGAGTGTTCGTTAAGTGTGGATGCAGGTAGTTATACAACTCCCAAAACTACACATGAAATACACTCTGTAGGTACAAAACAGACACAAAAACCCAACAAATAAAAACAAACCAAATACCCCCCCCCCTCATACACTCAAACATACACACACACACACACACACACACACACACACACACACACACACACACACACACACACACACACACACACACACACACACACACACATGCACACATATACACAAACACACACACATATACGCACACAAACTCATAACTCTCCAGACTGTTAAAAGTAGACCTTACATTGCAGATGAAAATAATGATGCAATGAAACCTGATAGGCACTACTCTTAAATCACTCTCAAGTCAAACGCTGATCAGAGGGGTAGATTGTGGCTTTGCAGTGCTCCCATTAATGTTGGGCGTTGTTAAAAACTATTATAGCGGCTGTTTTTTTAAGAACTTAGGATAACGTTTCTTTTGATTGATAGCTGTGGAGAATATCAATCTTTAATTCCCACAGAGAAGCCCACCCAGCTTATTCAAGCTCAGGCATTTGTATGCTTAAATTGTTCCCAGGGCACCAAGCACATAAAAGGTACAAAGCAGAGTACAAATGTGTGTGTGTGTGTGTGTGTGTGTGTGTGTGTGTGTGTGTGTGTGTGTGTAGGTGTGTATATGTGTGTTTGTTTGTGTGTGTGTGTGTGTGTGTTTGTGTTTGTCTGTGTGAAAGGGGAAAAGGGGTGGGGGGGTAGTGGAATAGTTATGGTATTTGGCTCTCCAAAGCACCCATTTCTAGTCGCGTACAAAACAAGCAAGAGGAAAAAAAAGAAGAAAAAAAATTTTAATGTTGTGTATTATAGTTGTACGAATGGCACATACATTTTCGGTTGTGGGATTATTTTTCAGGTCGTGTTCTCGCAGTTCAACGTTTATCTTGCGTTTGCCTCAGTGTACTTTCGCTAGATAATTCACTACGTTCCTTTTTATCCGGCCATGAAGACACAATAATGGACTGATGGTGGGGGCCCTGTTTGGGCTCATTATAGTTTCTTTTCCCTCCGTCATGTCTGTTTCCGTGTAAGAGCTATTTTGTCGAATGTTTCTGTTACACTGTTTCCCTGGAAGAGCTATTTTGTCGAATGTTTCTGTTACACTGTTTCCTTGGAAGAGCTATTTTGTCGAGAGTTTCTGTTACACTGTTTCCTTGGAACAGCTATTTTGTCGAATGTTTCTGTTACATTGTTTCCTTAGAACAGCTATTTTATCGAATGTTTCTGTTACACTGTTTCCTTGGAAGAGCTATTTTGTCGAGAGTTTCTGTTACACTGTTTCCTTGGAACAGCTATTTTGTCGAGAGTTTCTGTTACACTGTTTCCTTGGAACAGCTATTTTGTCGAATGTTTCTGTTACACTGTTTCCTTGGAACAGCTATTTTGTCGAGAGTTTCTGTTACACTGTTTCCTTGGAACAGCCATTTTGTCGAATGTTTCTGTTACACTGTTTCCTTAGAACAGCTATTTTGTCGAATGTTTCTGTTACACTGTTTCCTTGGAACAGCCATTTTGTCGAATGTTTCTGTTACACTGTTTCCTTAGAACAGCTATTTTGTCGAATGTTTCTGTTACACTGTTTCCTTGGAAGAGCTATTTTGTCGAATGTTTCTTGGTACAATGGGAGGAAACTCGGCTCCTTAATAATGTGAATGTTGTCAATGGGGAATGTAAACAATTTACATTAGCATCAAATTAGCACCAACAACGACACAATGATAATATGCGCTACCAGGGTCGTTATAGATGAACAGAATACTCATTATAATTGGCTCCTAGATAATTGGGTAAATCTGTTTCTTCCTGGAAATTATACAGTTTTTACATAAATATACTTCCATCGACTGTGGCATCGTGTATTCTGTACAAAGTAAAATCATTTCCTCATGGGATAGAGGTTACATAGAGTTCAGTATTAAAAATCTTGGAAATGTGCTACATACAAAAAGTACTGGAAGCGAAGGAATAAAATAAATGGAATAATCGCTGCTTCTACTCTTTTTCTAATGCGTACTAAAACGTAATAGTGTGTTTAGTCAGGAAGAACGGAGAACAGTTTAGCGTATCGTTTGTGGGTTCCGACATTTACAATAATACTTTTTGTAAAACAAAAGAAATACATTATATGCCTGCTGTTGGGGCAAACCTCCTGAAAGGAGACAGAACGCCTTGTCAGATATCAAAACTGCAACCCAGCTGTCATGTCAAAGCGCTTCTTTTCTTTCTAGTACTAGTCTTGTCTGCGTTTGCATTTGACTTTTGAGCACTTCCCTGTTGTAGATTATTTACGTCCGCTAATACGTCGCTGAACATGTCTATGACCTGGTCATATTGACCACGCACGAGCCCTTATGCCCACCAAAACATATGCCCTATTTTTTTCTTGGTTATTCCTTACCCACTGATGGAAGACTGGAAAGGGCTTCCTTCATTGTGGGATCAGTCTGAAAAGAAGTTTCAAAATCTACGAAAGACTGTTATATATATATATATATATATATATATATATATATATATATATATAAATGCCATGTTGTGAAATATATGATTTTGACCTTTCTTATTGACACCCTGCTGCTGGACATTGTCCAGGAGTCGAATAGAATCGTGTAAAACAGGCTTTGTGTTGTTTTGAATTTTGTCTCTCATATTTGGCTACATTTCTCATTTACTGTTGTTTTTTTTTGTTACTGTCTAAAGCTTCTGATTTGAGATTGGTATCTGCAATCTAAACACTTTGTACAACCCAATTTAACTTCAGTTTTCTAGTATTTAGAATGTTGGACGAGCCGCGGTGCTGAAACACTACATTCCTTTTTACCCTAACCACAATGGAAACGGTAGTAATCGTAGTCACAGCAGAGCAGCAGGGGTTGTGCTCGAAGCCATGGGTAAGATGAAAAAAGCTGTATCATCACATGTTTAACAATACATTTATCACAGC
>NW_004797380.1:1064909-1066173 GCF_000002075.1 Aplysia californica | reverse complement strand
CTATTTTGTCGAATGTTTCTGTTACATTGTTTCCTTAGAACAGCTATTTTATCGAATGTTTCTGTTACACTGTTTCCTTGGAAGAGCTATTTTGTTGAGAGTTTCTGTTATACTGTTTCCTTGGAACAGCTATTTTGTCGAGAGTTTCTGTTACACTTTTTCCATGGAACAGCTATTTTGTCGAATGTTTCTGTTACACTGTTTCCTTAGAACAGCTATTTTGTCGAATGTTTCTGTTACACTGTTTCCTTGGAACAGCTATTTTGTCGAGAGTTTCTGTTACACTGTTTCCTTGGAACAGCCATTTTGTCGAATGTTTCTGTTACACTGTTTCCTTAGAACATCAATTTTGTCGAATGTTTCTGTTACACTGTTTCCTTGGAAGAGCTATTTTGTGGAGAGTTTCTGTTACACTGTTTCCTTGGAACAGCTATTTTGTCGAATGTTTCTTGGTATAATGGGAGGAAACTCGGCTCCTTAATAATGTGAATGTTGTCAATGGGGAATGTAAACAATTTACATTAGCATCAAATTAGCACCAACAACGACGCAATGATAATATGCGCTACCAGGGTCGTTATAGATGAACAGAATACTCATTATAATTGGCTCCTAGATAATTGGGTAAATCTGTTTCTTCCTGGAAATTATACAGTTTTTACATACATATACTTCCATCGACTGTGGCATCGTGTATTCTGTACAAAGAAAAATCATTTCCTCATGGGAAAGAGGTTACATAGAGTTCAGTATTAAAAATCTTGGAAATGTGCTACATACAAAAAGTACTGGAAGCGAAGGAATAAAATAAATGGAATAATCGCTGCTTCTACTCTTTTTCTAATGCGTACTAAAACGTAATAGTGTGTTTAGTCAGGAAGAACGGAGAACAATTTAGCATATCGTTTGTGGGTTCCGACATTTACAATAATACTTTTTGTAAAACAAAAGAAATACATTATATGCCTGCTGTTGGGGCAAACCTCCTGAAAGGAGACAGAACGCCTTGTCAGATATCAAAACTGCAACCCAGCTGTCATGTCAAAGCGCTTCTTTTCTTTCTAGTACTAGTCTTGTCTGCGTTTGCATTTGACTTTTGAGCACTTCCCTGTTGTAGATTATTTACGTCCGCTAATACGTCGCTGAACATGTCCATGACCTGGTCATATTGACCACGCACGAGCCCTTATGCCCACCAAAACATATGCCCTATTTTTTTCTTGGTTATTCCTTACCCACTGATGGAAGACTGGAAAGGGCTTCC
>NW_004797380.1:1060321-1064338 GCF_000002075.1 Aplysia californica | reverse complement strand
CTGCCGACGTTTGGGTATTTCTGGAGCCCCTCCCACCCCCCCCCCCCCCCCCCCCGAAAACGTTAAACGAAAACAATGAATGAAGCCAGGATGTCAAATAAACCGACTGCTTTGGAGCATAGAGGCATGGAATGTCAACGTGACGTGCCGATTTCATTCACAGAGACGAACGTTCACACGTTTTCGACAGTTACGTCTGCTGGAGTCCAGGTAACGAGAATCGTATTACTTGTGCTGTTGTGGACACCGGCACAAATCTACGCTATAAAAACTGGGCCCAGATTTTTGCTTTGCACATTTTTTTTCTTACGATTCTAACCTTGCTGTTTGTTTAGTTCATGACGCTCTGTGCAGGTGTAAATTATCATTTGTGTGCTTATGGTGACGCCATTTTTATATTCTCCCTGATTCTGCATATAATTGAAGTGTTTAAATAACACAGCTCCTTACTCACGGATTTCCTGTGTGGGTTTCCCGGGCCGAGAAGGAAAAGAAAGAATGTAGTGTAAACATCTAGTGGCCATGTGAATAAATGTACTTCAAAAGGTCGGTGAATTGATACGTCCGCTGTCTCATCACGCAGCTCACCTCGTTTGCGAAGGGTGCCGCTCAAAGGCTCCAACCTTTTTTACTTCAGGGATGGCGTCTGTCCCCCACCCTCACTGAGTTCTCTGTCCTGTCACACCGACCTAGATTCTAGTAGAATACAGCTATGGAACTCCGCAGTGCTGACCCTGAATCTGACATACTTACTTTTACATAGTAGAATGTTACCCTCACACTTACAACTTACAACGAAGTGGCTTTAGAGTGTATTACTTTATTAGATTCTCGTAAGGTACGATTGCCTTTTCCTCTTCTTTGCCTGACTTGGTTCTGTGTCGACTCTGACACTTTCGGGTGTGCCCCGTTAGACACTCGGCATGGTTCTAATATTTAGTTTAGTGTGGAATCCCACATTGCAAATCTTAAAACGTCGACGTTCATCAAGTTTGATTGTGTGGAGTATTCTTTCCTGCGTTTTCATGCCATAGATCTGTTGTCGCTAAAGACCGTATTTTTAATGACTGAGTTGAACTTTTACTCTTGGTAAGATGATTTTCAGGTACTCAAAACAGGCAAAAATGAAGATGAGCCCCCCCCCCCTTCCGTTTTCCATTTCCAGCTGTTACATTAAGCAGATATGCAGCAGCCAAAGTCCGTAGTAAAGATGAGTGGGTTAACGTCTCCTCTTCCTGCACCGACTGTAGGGTACATAAAGGTAATAATGAAGTTGCCCCCCCCCCATATCCAACTGCTTGACATAATGCACAATATCCTGGGTCACCGTTGGGGTCACAATGGGGTTGCAGCTATGACTTTAAGGAACAGGAAATGGTTGGCTGTGGTCGTCATGATGTTCGAAGACATAATGTGAGAGTTATACTTTACTTTTACCAGTAAGTAACGCAGGAAGTCAGCTTGCGCAGAACGTAAGTCCGCGCTCTTGTTATTGATGGGCCCTTGATGTGCGAACACATGGAGTTCAGAGAACCGTTTTTGTCATGATTGTTGTTGTGTTTACTAGCTTTGCCGCCTGACAAGTAGCGGGGATTCAATTCTTTGTTTGGTCCAAATGTTTCTCTCCTTTCCTGGAATAGTTTTTCCTTTAACCCCATGTTCTGTGGGGAGTCGGAGAGAGCGAGTATTGGGGTAGTGAAAGACGTTCAATTTCTTTATTAAATATGAACAGAGAAAATAGAAGCCCTGTTGAGCCGAGGGCTATTTAGCGACCCGCTGTATGTGGTGGTGAGAGTTTATTGACTATTGCTGCAAATGGATGATGCTTACTGGTGACCCTGTCATCGTGTGATCGTGAATCGGTGAATGATTTATGATTAGCCATTAGCGGGCGGCTATCTGTACTGGAGGGAATATTCGGCGTCGTGCATTTTAAATTGAGTAGCTTTGTTAGAAATTAAGGAAAAGGGAGGGAGCGGTTGGGAAATGTTCCTTCGCGACCTTCGCGTTTCGGAACTTCGACTGGTAAAAAGACCTCAAGGGAGCGTTTTCCCCCTTGGCTAAGCTTAACCGGAGACTGATTAACTTCACCACCTCGAAGTGGTGGAATTGTCAACTTTTCTTTTTAGAAACTGTTTATGTTCTGGTTCTCCAGTTGACCAAATGAGAATTTTTTCCAGTGTTGTACTTTGTGTGTAGCTAAAGGTAGACAATAGGGTTACAGTGTTTGTAATCTGTAATTGCTATTTTGTGACAAGCAGAATGTTCCTATAGATTGTCTTTTTTTTTTCCTTTTGTTTTTGGTGTGTTCTAATGTGACGTTTTTAGTCTGCCCGTGACTTGGAGAAGCTACCGAGTGATCCTTCTCATATACTTATCCTCAAATATTCCAGTTCTGTGCTCTGTATTCTTCTTCCTTTCCTTCTAGCGTTTGATCAGTAGATCTCTTCTGTGCCATAGATTGCGAATTTGGTCTGTCATGTGGAAGTTTTGGTGTGTGAATACGATTTTTGTTTTGAAGCCCATGTCCTCCGCTTACGAAATGACCTACGATGTGTCTAATGTCTAATATACGTGTGAACGTGTTCTTCTCCAACTTTTAAACTCACGAAATGGGGCATGTGATATTGGAGGAAAGAAAGCATCAGTAAAAACAACCGTTTTACAGAACCCCTCACACTACCACATTCTGTTGCTATTTGAAAACTAGTGCTTAACTATACAGTATATCTTCGAACCACGAACAAGTTCCATTCTATCCCCGAACAAAATCTGGGGCAGTAAATGATTTACACATCCAGCAGATGGTGGCCATACCGGCTATCTCTCATAATGATGTCAGCTGAAAGAATACAAAACCATGTTCCATTTAAATCATCCTTGTGAGCTTGCGATAAGATTTCAGAGTCTCCCCTCTCACTCCTCTGGGCCGCCCGTCTTAAAATGTGATAAAGACTTCCGACATGGCCACCTCTTTAGTAAATCCCGGACTGTTAAGAGATAAATCGGACTCGCTTTTATCTTCCTCTGTGGCAGTGGGTACACCTTTGAGGTGCCTGGGGATGGTCAAATTTGCTCTGGGCTTGACTACTAGGGAGCCCTTGACACGCCAGGATCAGAGGCCTATGATAAAGCGAGTCCTGCTGCCTAACAGAGGGATTGGGGCGGACATTTTAGGTGCTAGTGATACGTTTGTTTTATTTAGAATTAGGTTTGTTTGAGAAGTGTAGAATGTCAATGTAATTACACTTGAAATGAGCATCCTTTTGTTGTGTATGTAAAGAAACCGCACGTCTAAGTTTTCGCGTTACTGTTATACGGGGACCGAAAGGACCTTGTCATGGAACTTAGCATGTATTAACATGATATGTACACTCAAAAATTTTGAAACGGGAATAGAAATAAACTTGCCAGATCCACTCTCACTCCAAAGAACTCTCTGTTAGCTCAGTTGATGCCATGTTTAAAACCCCAGACTGGGCCTTCTCGAACTCGGGTCGTTTTGTGCAGTTTAGTTTCAGGGCTTTCAGCCTATTTGGCTCTGTCCTATTGGAGACGGACATTAATTTCCGAGATACCGCCTATTACCCTTAAATAAACTAATAGTGTTGAAACACATACACTTAAGTTGTTGTTTTTCTCGCTCCCAAGGAAAACCATAACATCGCTAATTTGCAATTGGACTTTCTCAACGTATTACAAAATAGTCTACTTGAGTTATTTTGCTACAAGTGTTCTTTTTACGAGATCATCTTGGCCGTCTTACTTTGCCAATGAAGACGGATGTTGCAATAAGCATTTATAGTTAAAGATTTGCGTTAGCTCAACAAAGTGTATACCTTGACGTGATTATTAGTTTTAATCGGCAAAGGAGAAGGAATCTGGCAACGCTGTTGCCTCCAATCTCTGTTCAGGTCATTATCTCCATACTTTTGATACTGACCTTAAGAAACTTCTAAAGTGTTTGGTTAGGCATTTTACACAAACAACGACCAAAATATTTTCTTGGTTTTTGCT
>NW_004797380.1:1052821-1055321 GCF_000002075.1 Aplysia californica | reverse complement strand
TATTTTATACTATTGGTTATTCTCTCAATGAGCAGCTATGAATATCTGACTGTTGCTTTTTTTAAGGAGGAAGGAGGGGGGTGGGGGTGGAGGTGGACGTGTATTTAGGTTGACGTAGAGATTGTATATTTATGACCTTCGTGTGTATTATTATAATGTATATCTATTTGCATATTTATTGATAAATGTATGTATCATATACCCCCCCCTCTCTCTCTCTCTCTCTCTCCCTGTGCGTGTGTGTGTTATGCTACGGCTTCCAATAGACATTCCTGTGAAAGTCAAGTTTGTTTAATGCGGGTCCACAGGGTCTTGATCGACTTCGAGCCACGAAAGTAGCTTACATACTATTTGTAAGGGTGTGCCGTTGGCGGTAGAGTTAGGATAAAACAATCGCGTTTCAATGAGGATGTTGGTGCTAACTTTGAGGTAATGGGATTTAGTTAAAGTCGTTGGCGGCCAAATGGAGTGGCTTTGGTCCTCCGTCGTTCCCACCTGTTGTCGCGGAAAAGTCCACCCGTTGTGGCAATCAGACTTGTAGAGATTTTAGATCTTATTTTTATGTTTTCTGTTGTTCTCAGCTGGTCATTGGACGCACCGTTAGCTTCTTGGTTCCACGCTGGGATATGGTGCCTACGACCTGTGTTCGAACCCCAAATGGGTTATGAAAAATTAAGCTCTGTCCTATCGGAGACCGAAGATAATTTTGGAGTCCGGTCTTTCAATAGCCAGCCTTATAGTAGTGACACAGGTGTTTAATCCTCTGAATGTAATGCCATTTCGGCATGCTTTTGTGATAATACAATGTTTTAAAAACTTTTTTCTTAGAAATTTTTGCAGCTGTAGGATGGGAAGCGCCATTGGTAGGTGCCATGAATATATCACTTAAGTACACGCAAAAAGTTTAGAAACAAGCATTGATAGGTTTCTTGTTCAAATGGTCTCCAACCTTTTCTCGTTGGCAGCTGGGAAAAATATGAGCCCCCTTGTCTCGACAGGGGACTAAGTTATGCGCCTACGGAATATCTCAAATTGCTTCTTTTATAGTTCATCTTTAAACTCCGAAAGAAGAATGTTGGTGTTAAGCTTTCTTTCAGCACTGTAGATTACCCTTTCGTTTAAATTTGCATCTAAAGAGGAGTCACTGATTTGTTTTTCTAATTGATGTGTACGAAATGTTAGGAAAGTACACGTAAATCCTTTAAATTCTGCCGACGTTTGGGTATTTCTGGAGCCCCTCCCCCCCCCCCCCCCCCCCCCCCCCCCCCCCGAGACGCACACGACGAACAAAAGTAACGACCGGCTGTAAAGAATGGTTGCAAGTGAAAAAAGATCGATGTTTAAGAAGGAAAAACGAAATTAGCAGCAGCTCTTGGAGCTATTCAATCTGCACGATTTTATTTACAGGCTCTTTCTGACTCGTCGTCAGGTGTACTTAAAAGAATCCAAATAAAAACTCCGGGTTACTGTTTGAAGAAAAAAGTCATAAACATCTTGGAAGCAGTTTATCTATTTATATTTTTTTGGATAGAGGTCTCTAAGTCGTTTCATTTTGTGGTTCTCCTTTTTTTGGCATTTATTGTTGTTTTTTTAATACCTGATTTTTGGTTGACTGTTTTTCAAGGAGAAAAATCAAACCAAACTAGGTTGCTTACTTATTATGAACTTATGAACTCAAAATCAAAATCCGGTTAATCAAGAACTGAGTTCTAGCCCAGCTTCATCGACAGGTAAAACAAAAACGCCAGTGTTAAGACCGCTTCAACGGTAATTGTCGCAGGGCTCAACTTATTTTCAATTACCCCCCCCTCCCTTTCCCCCAACCACATTATATACACGTCTGTGAAGTCTTTACACGAAGTGAAGTGGTGATTACCTTTTTTGTGGTATCACTATCAGTGAGTGAAATATCCCCCCCCCCCCCCACACACACACAGACTCACAACTGCCTCACCTCACCCCCTCCCCTCCTCCGTTTTAATCCCCAAGCGCATGCGTGATACGTGGATATTTTGGCGTACAACTCTATTTACCCAATCACGTCCAGGCTAGACTACTTGAATAGTAAGTGTCAACAGTTTAGAAGTCCGACTTCCTGTTTGTTCTGGGTTTTCACCTGCCCGGCCAGGCCAGAGGTTCAGTGAAGAGCGTCACTTCCTGTGCGGCAGGCCGCCTTGTTCGAGTCGACAACAGCTAGCCGAAGCGAAGAAGTCCCGATCGACTGAGCTCGAGTCGTTTTCAACCAGGCTCATGCCCAATATAGGGGTGTGGGGTTGGTTGCCTGAGTCCGTGATCACGGTATGGTTTGTGTTGGGTGTTATCTGCTCGGCTTTTTATTTACGACACGCTTGGAGACGTTGGGCCTCGAGCCTGAGGGGCGTAAATATATTTCATTGTTAAAGCGTTATCAAGATTTGTGATCTGCCCTAATACCGGTTCAAAAGAGAGCGATGAATGGGAGTAGGAGGAGAGAGGGAGAGAGAGAGAGAGAGAGAGAGGG
>NW_004797380.1:1049293-1052545 GCF_000002075.1 Aplysia californica | reverse complement strand
AAGAAAAAAAAAGAGAGAGAGAGAGAGAGAGAGAGAGAGAGTATGAGAGAGGGGGGGAAGAGAGAGAGAGAGAGAGAGAAAGCGAGATAGGTAGATAGAGAGCGATAAAGAAAGAGAGAGAGAGAGAAAGGGGAGGGAGAGGGATAGAGAGAGAGAGTGAGAGAGAGAGAGAGAGCCTTGGAAGGAGAGGGTGGAGGAGGGAGAAATGAGATTTGAAAAAAGCGAGATCTAATTTCAAGCCTCCAAAAATGCTTGGGCAGCTGTAAAAAGAGATCGCAGGATAGTTTAATAGACATTGTCTTGGAAAACAATTGAGATATTACGGAGAACATATTAAAGAAGTGATTTGTTCTTGTAAAAGGCCTGTTATTTGGTTGGAATATTGAAAATGTTGAAAACATGTTTTGAGGCTGTTTCGTTTATTTAAATATCGAAATCGCACGTTACATTGTCTGTTCTCTAACAAATTAGAGTTTACTGAGATGTTGACCGAAAGCTACTACAGTATAGATAGGAGATGTACCTTCATTTAAAACTATCGTGTAAATGATAGGTTCACAATCTCGTTAAAGAATATATACATGAAAGAGCAATGTGTGACCCTAAATATAATGAGCTCTTGGACAGTGTGGTACTAAAAAAAATAATAATCCCGAAGTTATGTTAAAAGAATTAATATTTGTCCCAAATTTGATGTGACAATTTTTTCGCAGCCTTTTAGCCCAAAATCTGCAGAAGTAATACGATCAAAGCTTGGTTTACGCTTGCAATTTCATTTAGTTTTCCTCTTTTATAAATGAGACAGGCCTCAAGCTCAGTAACTATCCACTCTTCCTTCGTCCCCTTCCTCACTTCTAAGTCGCGCTTCTAAAGAAAAAGTGAAATAAAACAGGACAGTGTTAAGAGCATCGATGGAGGCAGTCATCATCTTGTACAGGTGGTCCATTTTGTGCAAGTTCGGCTGCGCCGTGTGACTGTTGTGCTTTCAGAGATAGATAACCGGCGTCCGTGGTGTAGCGGTTGGGCGCTTCCCTGTGGCGCGCAGAGGACATGAGTTCGATTCTCGTGCATTTAGAATGTTCAACACGTGATTCCGCCTTTCTTCTAGGACGTTTTGTACCTCTTAACTTGGATTGGCCCTGACAGGAAAATTCAAAGCAGCCGCCTCCTTAATAATAATGTAGAATTACAATTTCTGCTAGATAAAAATTTACAATGTATCTTTCTTCGGGCGTAACTGATGGTGGTTCATGATGATTTTTAAAAACATTTGTTGTTTCATTTATGAGGTGCGTTTGAGCGCTTTTCTGTAGTTTCTCGCCAAAAACTTCTTAGCAAACAAAGCTGGCGCTCAGACTCTCAGACGGAATTATTCTTCCAGCCATTTTACAATCCCAAGCGGTCATTCAAACGTCTTCATATTTTTAACACGATGATTAATCTAATCCCAACGTGCGTCCCACGTAAAGCTCTAGACGGGTGAAGAAAAAGTTAAACCGTTGACTTTGACATTCAACAGGATCCGGCAGATGGATGGGTATTCAATAGAGACACAAAAGTATTCCCGTTGCACCTGTCGGTGTGAAGATGAGAAAGTGTTTTATTTGCTGAAAGAGAGCTGCGTTTTAAATGAAGGGTTTTTACGACCTAGAGATGGCCTGGATTGTTTGAAAGGACACGTGGGCCTTACGCTTATAGAAGTTTAAAAAAAAAAATCAGTCTTCTCACATTATTTCGCTTTGACATTCACCTCAGTATGCAAATATCATACACAACTGTGCTGGAGTGCGACTTGCCTTAGTGGGGTTATGGAGGGTGCCACTGGTAGGTCATACTTCTTTACTTTCCCTCTATTGTTCTGTCAGTCTGTCTTGCTTTTTCCCCAGTATTAAATACCTGTATTGTGTCGATGTGCTCCTCTTTACTCAAACAAACAAATACGCACGACTTTTCTTTGACATCGTTTCCAGTAGCTATTTGAACTGTAGCATCAACAACAGGGCCACCCCTATAACTCAACTGGTATGACTGAGAAATACGATACAGGCGGACCTGGTTCGAATCCTCAGCCACCGTGTACTCTTCGGTTATCGTGGGTATTTAGTGCCACGTAAATCCTCATCAGCAACATTATAACAGAGGGCAGTGAATTTTCCTTAACAAGGCTATCGTTTTCTGGACTGTGAAGATACTGTTTCATAATTATATGGTTAAAGTCGGAATTAATGTCACGCCTCCGGTTGCGTCTCGCTGCGATAAGGAAGAACAGCCAGACAGCAAAGTGCAAGACGCTCTGACATTATGGCCCGAGGGTGCTGTGGCAGCGCCTGATCAATCTGTTTTTGTTCGGTACCGAGGAAGCTTGGTCGGGAACAAATCTCACAAGGACCCGAGATGACGATTATTATAAATGTCTGAACGTGGGTACTGATAACCTTCATACTATGACATCCAATATTAAAGGACGAGAATATTTTTTAAAAAGATCGATCTGGTGCTTCTGAGTCACGTTTACCGCGACATTGTGGATGCAGTAAATTTGTTTAGAGAGAGAGAGTAGTTTTGTAAAGAGGACACCACTGGCAATGCCACGAGGAAAACATATATTGTTAGGAAGATAGCTCTTGGACTTGGAGACGGTCGTCCTGAGCGTGTCAAGGTGAGCCCGGTGAGGACAAAGTGACAGGGGACTCGGGCAAGATGACAGACGGAAGCAATATCTGCAGACGTCTCTTAGAAACTATAGCCTTTTGAAGAAAATTCATTGTCATCTGTTATAATGCGTTGATAAAGCTTTAAGGGGCATTTGATACCCAGATTATCTGCTAAACGGCTAATATCCGGGGACGTCGGGAGACGATTAAAGTAATTTAAGTGTATCAAGTTCGAAGTAATTTACCTCGAATTTTTCTCGTCTTGTCGTGACATGGCGTATGCCTATTAGTTTTGCTGGTGAAATAAATATATTATGACTCTCTTGAAGTTTGACTTGACGTGAATTGTTTGCTATACCATCACAGTATAGTTCTCGTACGGAAATACAAAGAGCAAAACAGTGCAGACAAATTGGGAAACTGTTGTTTAGAAAGAAGGTTTACTGTTTGCTTCGTTGATAAATGTGGAAACGAGGACTCTAAGAGTTCACTATTTTGAATAACCAACCATATAATTATTTGTTGATGAATGTGGGAACGAGGACTGTAAGAGTTCACTATTTTGATGGGGAGGTTGGGGAAGTGAGGTTCGTGGGGG
>NW_004797380.1:1045213-1048153 GCF_000002075.1 Aplysia californica | reverse complement strand
TGAAGCAGACGTATGTCCAACAGACACCATGATGAGCAAAAAGTACACAAACACTGGTCTATTCCCCTGTGGGTGCTTTGTATGTCAGTGACTCAGCAGTTGCCGCATCTTTGCTCTCATGGTCGACTTGAAACATTACATCTAGCGCCTCCGTCGACACAGGTTAGACCATTTATGAGGCTGGTTTACGATCCGGTCTTTCAGGGCCGAAGCGGATTGAGAGGGATACTATATCCCAGCAGAAAGGCTGAGATACTGGATACAAATTTTCTCTCCAATCGAGAATCGAACTGAGATCTCCTGCGTGCGACAGTGAAGGGCCCAAACACTAAACCACAATGGCCGGGTCATGGCCGACATAGAAATGAATTTTCAGTCACCTGTCTTTGCGTAATGCAGTGTGCACTTTTACTGGTCTGTAGAATCTGCGCCGTGGTTTCAACTATTATTTCATGATCATGAACTGATGTTAATTTGACTTTGTCGGACCCGGCTACCCCCACCTCAATGCGGGTGAATTTATTTTTCAGGTTAGATGGATTGTGATGTACACCTTCCAACTCATTTCACTCACAGAAAGCGTTTGAAGCAAGGGGAAGTTTGGGGAAGTTAACTTTGCGTACTATTTAAATTTTTGGTACAAATATAGATCTATAAATACGACACTTGGCAAGAAATTGAGTGTGCTTTCTCTTCATGAAAAACACATTGTTCAAAAGGAATAGATGTCGCCTTTGTCTAGTGTTTAATATTGCGTGGTAGAAACAAAGATTCATGAGGAAAGGGAAGACGCTGACATGAGACAGCCATTTAATGCAGTGAAAAAGCAAGCATTACACATTCTTTTTTAAGTGGAGTGACTGAAAAGTCTTGCCTCCTAGATAATTATTTCCAAAATAACTACTCCACGAAAACAAACTGTATACCAAATAAAAGCGAATGATGCCAGCGATGAATTTTTTCACCTTTATTTTCCCACACAATCGCCGTCTCTGTCAACACAGGTGCGCCAAGCAACAAGTCTGCTCGGCCTCGAAAAAACATTCAAATTTTGGAAACGAAATAGAGCAGTCAGTGTCTCGAGTGTATTATCACTTGGGACGACTCATACGTTCACCATTTTCAGCCGAAAACAAGAGAACATCCATGGAATTCAAACATTAAGGTTCGCCAAATCTGAAAAAGAGATTCCCGCAGCGATTATGAGGGAATAATGCACATGTAACTCTTAGAGCCGGATAACGCTGTCAACGCTGATCAATACTTACAAAACTGTTTGGACATTTTGGGCACAACTATCTCAAGTTCGGCCTTGGACATGTGCCTTTCTCCTTTAGTTTTTAGTTTTAGTAAGAGTTTAACGGCACCTGCAACACTCTAAGGCCATAGCCGAAGATTAGAAGTGTTACAAGAGAGTAACAAACACAAAAAGGCGGAGAGAAAAGAACGATAGATGTTTGATAGGAAAGAAGGAGTAAACCACACCAGAGCATTTGCCAACCACCCACTGCCATTCTCCATCATGACAATAATTCTCCTCCCCAAACGAACCAAAAGACTCAACATGCCATAATGGGACTCAGATTCCACAAGATTTTGCCACTAATTCCTACAGGCCAGACCTTGCTCTGCATAGCTGTACTCTTTTTCCTAAGCTTAAAGAATACTTGAACGGAAAACTTTATCTCAACGATGCAGATGCGTGCAGGTGGTGAAAATCGTTAACATTTTTGGGGAGGCAGAGACTTGTTGCTCTTTGGCACACATATGTTGACATAGATAGTGATTATGTCGAACAGTGAATGTAATATCTTTTATAGCAGATATCATATGTGCTTTCATTTGGTATACAATTTGAGAGCATGATGTGATTATTTTGGAAATTATGATCTAAGACGCAAGACTTTCCAGTCAACCCTATGGTATTTTAATGAATGAGATGATAGAAGAGGACCAATGATCCGCAGTGTTAGTTTTAATAAGTCTTATTTTTTTTCACCACAAGTGGCCCAAGGTGATGTCTTCACCGATTCTGTTTAATAGGAACTTTGGCTAGTTTGATTCTCGATCCTCATCCGATCTTGCAGATCCAGCTAGTAAGATAAATGTACATCCTACTTTTCGTGTCCGAGATCCGGACGGTGACTGATGGTACATATTCATAACAAGAAAAAGCTTTTATTTTTAAATGAGGAAAGATATGGTCATAGAACACGGAGCTTGTTGCTTTGTCCTTCTGTGACATTTTCCCTGAACTCGGAAGAGACACTGGCGTCTGTGGTGTAGCGGTTAGACGTCGCATGCAGGATACCTGAGTTTGATTCCCATGTGGGGAGAATTTTTATCGAGTATCTTAGTCTTTGTGCGGGGATGTTGTTGCCCTCATAACCTGGGTTGACCCTGACAGGCAGGGTGAAGCTTGCACCCAAAATTAATTGTTTCGATGGGGGGGAATAAACACCAAAATAAGAAAAGAAAATCGGAAGAGACAGGTTCATGAAGGAGATTGTGCTATGCGCTCTCACAAGATAAGTTGTGTCGAAGTTTTTAGAGGGTATAGCGGTCAAAGTAGACACCACTTCAGAAACATTTTTAGAGTACCTTGTACACATTGAAAGACAACGATTCGTCTTTGGCTTTGAATCGAGACGACCGAAGTTACGTCATCTGCTAAAAGCGCTAGCTTTACGTACCGTATCAGAGTGGATGAGAAGAGCGGATCTTTTCCTTTTAAAATGAAGCAAATGCGAATGAGACATGGTCCCTTATGTCGTTAATGATTTCTCTGTCTGTCTTCTGTCTGTCTTTCTTTCCATCTGTCAGTCAGCCTGCTTTCTGCCGGTCTGTCTGTGTCTATACCTGTCTTTAACGCCATATCTCATATAACGGTACCTTGCACGCAAAAGGAGTAAGTTCTGTTACAACCTGGGTAGGGGGGGG
>NW_004797380.1:1040401-1042570 GCF_000002075.1 Aplysia californica | reverse complement strand
CACATATACATATTATACAAGTATAATGTTATATTTATATATTTATACACACATACACACGCTGAGTGAGATGTTTGTTGACTTCGCGCGTTTCAGCGACAAAGTCCTGTTGTTAATGCCAGTTTTGCGTTTTGGATACAACAATATCAACATTGTTTCTAGCAGGCCAGTGGTGTTGGTGTACTGCCTTACGTTGCTCCGAGAAGTGAGATAACGCCAGTGCAGGACAACAGCAATATCAATCTGCAGATGTCGCAATAACGACAGAGGCGACGGCAGCAGCTAACACAGCGGTTTAGAAATATCAAAGTTATACTGTAGTAAGGACATTTATAACATCGCCAGTGACAACACAAGCAGCAGCAACAATAATGATAGGCTAGTGCAACGTTTTGCTGAAACAAGTGCCGCTGGAAACAGAAAGTCACGGAGAGCATTGGAAGTGACCGTAGGCCTACATACTAACATGAGTAGATTTCTTGCGACTCTTTTCAATGCTAATGACAACAGTAGTATAAAGATAACGTCAGATTAAATCGAATCAACTGCGAGTTTGCGTAATGTGTGTGTGTGTGTGTGTGTGTGTGTGTGTGTGTGTGTGTGTGTGTGTGTGTGTGTGTTTTGTGGGGGCGTGTTGTCCTGTATTCATAGCGATTAGGAAATAATTCTTTCTGTATTTTTTTGTGGAGTTGTACACGAAGCAGAATGGGTCGATTACATGTTGACTTGTGGGTTCTTCAACGACACATCATACTGAGATTTCAGAAAAAAAAGTTTTTGAAGTCGAGTGAAGCCTTTTACAGATTCATCTCTTTTAAAATTGTTCTTGAAAAGACTGAGAGGATGTTGAATTGCATATTGTTGACGTTTAGCTTCCAGGTTTTGAGTCTTCAAAGCTTACTTTTGTTAGTATTACTGCCACTCTGATATGGATTTCTTCATCTGCAAACACAGTATATGCAGTCAAAAGTACCCCAAAATGTAGATCTTTTTGTGGACTCGAGGTTCATGAAATGAGAAGTAAGCGATATCGCCAATTTGAGAAATTTAAGTCTTTGCTTTCAGTGGGTTTTGATGCTTTTAACTCTTCAATCTTTTCCTTCACCTGTTGTGTGGTTTGAAATGACCAGCTCTAACCAAGATCGACGTTATAATTCTTTTGTTGGTGTGGAAAACAGCGAGACGGAAATGGAGGAAAAGATTTACGCACCCTCAAGACACAATATTTGACAATTGGAAAAAATAAAAGGCTTTTTAATTTCTGTTTTGGTTTTTCCTTGCTAAATTACAGCATGGGTGTTGATTCTCGCTTCTTGACAGAGAGCACAATAGGATATCTTAATCCCTCACGTTTTGAATACACAATGGGTTTATAGAACTATTCCGTGCTTGAAACGTTCTGCCTGATGACGTTTGTATGAAGTTTACAACAAAAGTACTCATGTCATAGGAGTGTGTAGTCATAAACATGGTACTTTGGACTTCCTTTTTCTGCTTCTTTTTACGCTGTTGCCCTTTCATTTCACTTTGCTAAACATTCTTTCGGGGTAAACCAAAATGGGACGGATATGGCTTGTGATCTCCTTCAATAGCCCTCACCCCTTAATGTCTACACTTTTAATAGGTCATTATAAACCTCGGTCGTTTCTTCTTTCTTATATTGTTTCGAAGAGAATTAGTTTTTACCTCCATCCCCACTGAGTTCTGGACATTACTCTGTGACTACTGTAGTATTGTTCAGTTTATCGTCTTGTTTTTTTTTTCTTTCTTGTCATTGAGGTTTCCGTCTATATAGATGTGATTCTCTTCCACCAACACGAAAACATGCGCAATTCAACTCGTGCTACGAGGTCATTCACCTTCAAACAACACCATTTCTTATCCTATAAGCGCTCCGGAAACTTTTTGGCTGTGAATCGCTCCGACATTATCTGCATTGTGCATGTAATGCCCTCTTTTGTTTCATGTTGCCATGTTCTCGCTATCGACAGTATCAATTAGAAGAGGGACAAATGTAAGAAATAATACTGGATGAAATCGGAGAAATGCACCGCGGCATTCGGTGTCAACTTCAGCACACCCGCACACCATTCCCGTCCTTTCTCGACCGTCATTCTCCTTGATCTCTTGCAGGTGGCTTGGGTGGGAGGGAGGGGGGGGGGGGGGGGG
>NW_004797380.1:1037111-1040301 GCF_000002075.1 Aplysia californica | reverse complement strand
GGGGGGGGGGGGGGGGGGGGGGGTTGCTACTGGTAGGCACTACTTCTGTTGTTTCTATTTGTTTTGCTTTTTTCCCATACACTGCGTGGCCATTGCTGTGTTGATGTGCCTTGATGTGCTTATATTTACTGAAACTCAAACACAAACTCAAACTGAAGTCATTTTTCTTTTCCTTTACTCTTTAGCTCCTTCCCATTGCCTAAGTGAGCTTGGGGAATCAGGTTGACCCACCCAGTGCCGGCAAGAGGTGCACTTCGTGTAACAGGGAAATAGCGCAACTGCTTGTCTTATCCCAGATGTACATCATCATTGCCTTTCTTACACTGGATCAGGATATAGGTCACGAACAAACACTTTCCACCTTTCCCAATCGTGGGTTAGTCGCTTGATGTCACTTCATGTCTTCCCACTCTTCTGTACATCCCTTTTCATGACTCTTCTCCAGGTTCCACGTGGTTTGCCCCGTGATCTTTTACCCTCTGGATTCCAATTCAACATTTTCCTTTTTCTTTAGCTGCTTGACTTCCGGAGAGTGTGTCCAATCCATGGCCAACGCCTTCTTACCACCAGATTGTACATGCAGATATTTACTTCGCTCAATATCCTCTGTGATGTTTTTTGGTTTTTTTAACTTTCTTCAGAACCAACTGTCCCGCCGTCAGAATGACCTACTTACGTTTAGTAAGGCGTCACGCGTTTTCAAAAGAAGAGTTAGGTTCTGCTCCTACTGCTCAGTCTCTGTCTGTGTCGCCATCCATTTGCCGGTACCCACTCCTCCTGTCTGTCTGTTTGTCTGTCCGCCGTGTTTATCCACGCCTGAATGTCGTCCTGTCTTCCTGCTTATAACTAGTTCACTCGCTCGCTTGTCACTGGTAACAATGCCCAGAACTACTTTTCATTGTGTCGCGTCCTACAGTATTTTCTCCGTCTTTCCCTTGCGTGCCGGCCGCCTACGAGGCGGGCTGTGGGGTCCGTTTCTACACCTGTCTCCTCCCATTTCCGCCTCCGTCTCATAATCATCACAGCCACTTCCTCTTTAGCGTTTCTTTCTTGATGCGTCCCATTGCGTGTGTGTGTGTCTGGTCTCTGCCACCCCACCTCCCCCCTTACCCTTGTTGCTTCTTTATATTGAGAATACACACTACTGATCATTCTGTACTATAGTTTCTTCATCTTGTGTTACTTGGTATGTCTAATCAATCACCCTTACCGATATACCTAAATATTAACGTTGAACCCCGCCCCGCTCACACAAAAAAGAACAAAATAAAACAACAAAACAGATCAAAACAATACAAAGCAAAGCAACCCGCCCCCCATACAACAACAACAACCCTCCCCCCAACCCCCCACCCCCACTCAACAACAACAAAAAACACGGGAGCCGTTCTATGTTTACACTATGACACTAATAGTTGAATACACCGAGCTTTTTCAATATCACGGAGCACGTCCACCAAAGATTTATGTACCATAAAAATAAAACAAAAATAGGCTCTCTTATTCTCACCAAATATCCGATCCGTATTCCTTTTTGTATGGGCAGACCGCAAGTGCAATAGGCCTTGTGAAACAACACTTGACCGCGCGTTTTCGCTAATATGCGCGCACACATTCTCAGTCTGCACAAAAGCTGTCTACAAAGTATGATTATTTTTCAGCCTGAAAATGTCAAAATGGGACGTAAATTCTGTTTAGTTTTAGTTTTGGTAGAGGTTTTACGGCGCTCGCAACTGCATAAGGTCATATGAGCGCCAGAAGATTAGAGGAGTTACAAGAGAGTAAAAAACATAAAAAAGAAGAAGGAGCGATAAGGAAGATAGATTTTTCATAGGAGAGAAGAAGCAAACCACACCAAAGCACCCGCCAACCACACACTCGTAAATTCTTTAAGCCCTATTTATAAAAATCAGAGTATTGATGGGAACCTCATGGACATCTTGCTTCTGTTCTGTGTTCCCTCATTCCTCGTTCTGTTCTGTGTTCCCTCATTCGACGTCTTCTTGCCCGATATAGCCATCGTGGTTTCCTGGAGCTTTGTTTAAGTCAAGCTCCATCTCAAAACTATAATTTAAACCCCCTCTGGTTTACAAGCTTTAGCTACGAGTCAAAATGTCTTATTTATTGAAACAACTTTTGCAGATCAGCAAATAGGACCTTTTGACTCAGTTCTGATAGACCTTTCACACCACCCGTCCCCAAACTCCCTTTCACTCCTGTCACCCCTTAAGGCGATAATGCTATAGTAATGGCGAGGAATTAGCTGATCTATCAAATCGGCTGCCTTCATCTGTTTCCAGAGCCTAGCAGGCAGGGCTAATTGGGTTAATATTCCTGATGCTTGCATCTTTACAAAAACATGTGATAGATCCGCTAACATCATGTAGGCCTATGAATAAAATATAGGAAATAGTATATGATTACAATACAAATTTTAATATGAAATAATATACTACAGAATACACTACATCAGATGTTGTTATAATTTGTGTGTGAATAAATCTGATTATTTATGTCGTCGACACACTGGTAAAACGTAGCAACCGCCAAATCTGGTCCCATATGTGCCTCTAAGTACTGTGCTATCGGAATCTGTGATGTAGTGGTTATGTGCTTTGCTGTCGGCAGACAGAAGACTGCATTTCGATTCCCGTGTGTGTGTCGGGGGGGAGTCGAGTAATATCTCGGTTTTTATGCTGGGACGTTGTATGTCTTTTAGCCTTCAGGGTTGAAGCCTACCTCTTAAATGATTAAAACTGTTTCAATGTTCGCATGAAGACGCAAATGAGAAAAGATATATCATACCGGTTGCAAACGCTAAGAAAAGATCTACTCGAACTAAATATTTTCAAAAGTAATTTTTGTTTAAAAGATCGTAAGCCAACGATCGGTATCATATACGCCGAGGAAAGAAAATAAGCCACGATCAGGTGCAAACAAGGCTTGGGGACTTTTGTTCTCTTGCTCTCTGATGGGTTTGCTGTTGAGCCCTCTGAATAGCGTTTGCCTCCTAGCCCTAACAAAAGCTTTGCTTCCTAACGCTTGAAATACGGGTTTTTGCCCCCCCCCCCATTAGTCCCTTGAATAGTTTTCGCCCCTCTAGCCCACAGAAGGGCTTCAGTCCCTTTAGAGTAGGACTTTCTTCCCTTAGGTTTTACTCCTATCCCTGAAATGTGAAATGAGCTTTTAT
>NW_004797380.1:1035932-1036931 GCF_000002075.1 Aplysia californica | reverse complement strand
CATCGGAGGGGCTCCCCCCCCCTTGCACCCAGAAGGGCTTTTAGCTTTCTCACCCTAGTCTCCAGAACGACTTTTGCCTCTAGTCCTTAAAGAAGCAATGTTCCCTTAGCCCTTAGGTCAATATATCAGATCCCTGTAAAATTATCAAATTATGTAAACTGGATTTACCGAAATACTTTTATTTTTGCAGGTTTTTTTGGTTTAATTTTTGGTTGCACGTTTTTTAAAATAAGACTTTGTTTGTACTCTAAGGTAAACCGTCCATGTGTTTGTTGTGCATATCCTCAGCGTACAAGTCTCCAGAGTACGAGACGTTGGGCTTCGACCACCTCAAGAGCAAGTTGGTGGATCTGGGTTACCCGGAGGACATCAAGGACTTTGAATACGACTCCTCCTTTCCCATCAGGTGGGGTCTATGTTTTAGTTGTATTTACACTCAATTTTGCTTTGATTTGGTCGTTTTGGTCTTGTTGGAAAATTGCACACCATGCTAGACCCAGGACTCATTGTTGAATATTTGGGAGTCTTGCATGACTCATGGCTTTCAAGGAAAAATCAGGAGTGGACTTTTTCGGCTTGGAACCTGTCACTGTTGGGTGTTGGATCAGATGCTATTTTACGTCTCAGCGGTTTGCATTTCTGAATCTTTACTGAAAGACCGCAGATGCCTTTGGCTTCGGCAGTGAACTTCCCACGAGGAAGGCTAAACTCGAGAGTGCAGCAGGGCGCAATCGACACGGAAGTGTAATATCTAAAGTGTGGCTGTAAGTCTTACAAGTTTATTGCCAAACTCGAAGAAATACGTCCTGACTGTCTGTTTGGAATAGCGAATTATATTATTTTATTTTATCATTATTGCTAGTTATTTCTTTGGGCCTGAAAACCTATAGAGTTCATGGGATCATTTCGTTACCAATGCCTAAGAGCTATTTCTCATTCTGTCTTTGCAAATCTTTCTGCAGACCTTTCTGTAGTAATCTACTGCTGTTGTTGGTTGTT
>NW_004797380.1:1033850-1035832 GCF_000002075.1 Aplysia californica | reverse complement strand
TGTTTTTTGTATGTGTACATGCCATCAAAGGTGGCACGTTGAAGGGCATGTGTTTCTAAATTACAAATGTTTTACTTGAGTTTTTGTTGAAAGTGTCAGCGCGTCCTCTCTGCTACCCAAACAGTATGTTATACTAGATTAATGTCTTTCTCGTCCGTTCATTGAAACTCCTATAAGTGCTACCTTTAGGAAGTCCTGGGAAATTAAAGACGCGAGTCAGTTTCATGTTTGGTGATGCTCAAGAGGGTTTAGAGGTGCATTGTCTGTGACGGTTACAGCCGTTACTGGAGATGCTAATTACGACCAAAATGCCAAGGAGTGCAGGGGTTTGAACTGAAGAGCAATATGTAATGTTAAAAAGACGGCGTCTGTGCTCTCGGGTGCAAAACTCTTTAAAGTGACTTTGAAGTACAGGCAGTTCTTCTTTTAGAGTCGGTCTATCGCAATGAATCTGACGCGACTGTAACGGCGAACGTTTTCTTTTTGACTTTAGTACACGAGCTTTTTTCCTCGGATCACCTTTATCTCTTTCCTTTTTTCTTTCCACGTGTACGTTTCTCTAGTTTTTCTTTTTCTTGCAGTCCATGGCCCATTTGCTTATCCGTTGTTTCTTTTTCTACGTCCTATCAATGTAAATAGTTTTCCGCCCTCTCTCAAACTTCCGTGCCTCTCTATTTTTATTTCCGTGATAACGAACTGTCTCTGTCAATTAAGTATTGCTATGACTAGGGTGCCGACTGATAAATTGCATTCGTTGATTATAAAGATATTGAAAGACTCCGTGTACACGATTATACTAACAAAGATTTATCATAAGTGAAACATCAAAGGTTATGCGTTTACCACAAAGTCGTATTCAGACTCGTTATTTTTTAATTGTATGCCGGTCTTCCTCTCGCATTACTCTATTTCGTTTCTCCTTTTTGCTCTTTCTCCTGCCCTTACTCTTGATCTCTTTGTTAACAAGTAACTAACTGTGTGTTCGTTTGCTTGCAGGTGAGTGTGTGTGTGTGTGTGTGTGTGTGTGTGTGTGTGTGTGTGTGTGTGTGTGTGTGTGTGTGTGTGTGTGTGTGTGTGTGTTTATGTATGTTGGTTTATGTACGTGTACTTGTATCTGTTTACATGTGTCCATATTGTGTGTGCGCATTTGTGGTTTGGCGTGTTCGTGTGTTACTTTCAGTCCATCCTTCTCTTACTTGTGGATGTCTGTTAATTATTATACATCATATGTGTATGTATGGCCACCAGTAGTACGTTCTGTTATTCTACCTTAGATGAATACTGAGTAAATTGCTTGCAATAATGAATACAAGGGCTGCAGTCTATAGCAGTTTTTGAATGAAAATATTATGAACCCTTCGTTTTTCTTACACGTATTGTCATGTTTTTGTTTTTGCAGAGGTCTATGGTTCGACAGTCATTTTGGAACTCTCCTGAAGGTAGACGGCTTTGGGAACATCCTGGTCTGCGTCCGAGGCTTCCACTTCATGAGAATGTGAGTACTGCATGTCGCGAGCTGAGTACTATATGTCGCAAGCTGAGTACTGCACGTCTTGAGACGAGCGCTTTCTTGTTTTATGTCCATGTCCAATTTTCGACTCTTGGAAGTTTTTGTCAAAAATGTGAAGACTATTGAAAAATCTTCCCCTTGAGCCCAAAGTTATCACGGAGTTAGTTCACATGTTCTGTGGATTATCAGGTTTTTTTGTGTTGACTCCAGTTTATATGACTGGAATTCAGTACGGTACTTTAAAATTCCCCCAAAACCGGGGAAATAAATCTAGTGCCCACTAAATTGGAGATGTACTGCGTGGGTTGTTATCACAAATAATCTTGCCACTGCTTAAATATGGGCAGATTCCTATGAAAAATTAATTGTGAAATTACAAAAAAAAAAAGCTGGATGCATCCGTCGAATAACAAAGCTTGGGTCATATCTGTTTCAAAGAGAGAAATATTTCCATGCACCCCCCCCCCCCCCC
>NW_004797380.1:1032430-1033750 GCF_000002075.1 Aplysia californica | reverse complement strand
GCCCCCCCCCCCCCCCCCCCAACGTGCCTCTAAAGGACTTTCTGGGCGTCTCCGGTTTTACTTATTATCAGACTTAACTCTTGTGTGTTTTGGGTTGATATGAGAGGTTTGAGAGACCATCTTCACAGATGATGCTTTCCATTTGTTGATGGTGTCAATCGTGAACAAGCTGTCACTGCAAAATGTTGGCAGACTGACAAAAGTCTGAATCTGTATCTGTACTTTTATGATTGAAAGGCATGTGGGATTTCTGTAAGCAAATCTCTGTTGTAACTAGGTTAATGCTGCATGTACACACGGTGGGCACGTAGATCTGTATTGTGCTTTATGAGTTGACGTCAGAAAAAGAATTCCTGGGAATTTCAGATTCGCCAATTTCCCCAGAAAAAAGCTTTCTTATGTGTATTTTATTATCTACTTCCCTGAATTGCCATACTGCGACTTGACACGTTTTCGTTGATTGCTTTGTTTTCTTTGAAACGTCACTACCATGCTAATATCATCTGTTCAATTGATACAATTTCTACAATCTCAATTCCGATGTATCTTTAAACCCCCATAATTTCTTTACATTTGGTGTTGTAGTTGTTGCTGTTGTTGTTGATGTTGTTGCTGTTGTTGTTGATGTTGTTGCTGTTGTTGTTGCTCTTGCTGTTATTGTTGCTATTCTTTCTATTGTTGCTGTTGTTGTTTGTGTAAGTGTTGGTATTTGTTGTTATTGTTATTTCGTTTTTGTTGTTATTATTATTGTTAGTGTTGTTGCAATTCTTGTTGTTGTTTTTTTGCTGTAATGCTCCTGCTTTCTGTAGTCTGGACACACGATATACAACGCATTTAACCGTAAAGCTTTTTCGATTCATTTATTAGTTCAACTGTTCAAAAATTTGTCTTTAAACAGGAAGTGAGGCGTACAACTGGTGAGGCAGATAATTGGCAAGCACGCGGTGCCCAGTTTTCCTTCTTTTGCCCGTGGGAGGGTGGGGAACAGATTTTGGGGGTTGTTGACTTTTTGCTCTGTTTATCCTCACTGTCGTCTAAGATAATAAGCTGCGTGATGGGTTGAGGTGAACGAAACTTGAAAACGTAAGGGGAAAAAACAAGAACAGGAAGATGTGTATACATTTTTTTCTTTTTGAAAAAGAATTCTATTCAAGAGTGTGAGGATTGTATGGGAAAGGGGGAGGGGGAGGAATTGATGGAATGTGGCGTTTGGATATATGTATGCTTTAGAACGCTATGGTGTTGACTGGTAGTTCTTTGTGTGATATTGGTGGAGCCCTGAGTTTAACATAGGGGGTGGATGTTGGTTTGGGGGGGGGA
>NW_004797380.1:1029861-1032330 GCF_000002075.1 Aplysia californica | reverse complement strand
GGGGGGGGGGGGGGTGTTGTGTTAGGATGCGGGCTTGTAATAAGAAGACGAGGAAAGCCCACCACCTCTTTGTTATAAAGCTGTCATTGAAGATAATACCGGTATGACATTTAAGACTTCTGACCTTTCCGAGAGGTCTTCAGGAGTGAGCGTGGTGTCTTGATATTTGCCCACCAGTGTTATTTTGTAGTGTCAAACTGACCAAAACACTGATGGTGATGCATCTTTGTGGGAAAAAAATTAAACTGAGTACACAGGAAAAGTAACGTAAACACTTAGAACTTAGTAAACCAATATTAGAACTTAGTAAACCGATATTGCGCCTGTATGAATGCGGACCTGCTTTCTCAAGAGGAAATCTAGATTTTGATATCCAGGCCGAATGACTTAAAATGCAGTTGGGTAGAGAGGTGTCACTTCGCTGTAGTTTTCTTTTTATCTCTCTTGCTCCTGAGTCGCATATCCGGCTCTTTATAAAGCTGAAGTCTGCAGAATGACGCATGGCTCTGCACACAGATTTATTGTGTGACGGCTTGTTGTAGTCGGATTAAATAAAAATTAAGATGGCCCTTAATAATTTCAGGATTAAGCCAAATGGCCATGTACTACTTCCTCTTTTTATGCTAGAGCTGCGCTTCCACGAAGGCGCTTTGATGTTGTAGAACACACGCTGGTATTTAGGCAATGAATGAAGAAATTTAGCTACAGCTGAAAGTCGGCGTGTTTCGGATACCGGAGATGCACACTTTCTCGTGGTGCTAACCTTAACAATTATGTGTGGTGCGTACTTCACTAGAGTCCCCCGCTCCCTGACTCCCTTTTCCACCCCATCAAACATGGGAATGAGTTAGTCAGACAAGAAGGGAGTTGAGGGACAGGTCATGTCAAAATAACGTTGATTAGGGCTTGGCGAGGAGCGTCTCGTCTTAGTCCACTTCGCTTTAATCTAAGACGCGAATAACTATGCTGTCTTTTTTCCTTCTGTCTTTTCCTTATTTACGTGGATGTCTTTGAAATACGATCTCATTCTAGATTTCCTTCGACAAATGAAGAGATAGTTACGGTTGTATGTGTGTTCTTCTTGTGGGATGTAGAATTTTGAATGAAGAGGTCCCTGCTTTGGATTTGTACCGCTTTTTTGGATTTGTCATTATTTTCAAAGTTGTTCTGGAACTTAATCCATCCAAAGCAGCTTTTGCCTTTGATTACCAGATGTTTCCTTTTCACGCAGGAGATAGGCTTCACGAGCGAAAATGAGCATATTATAGAACAAAACAAGGATATTGGCGTACGAAAGAAGCATATTATACTACCAAAAAAAAATCATAATGCCGTACGAAAGAAGCGTATCACAGTCAATTACATTTTGGAAGCTCTATTTTCCTGTGCACCCCCCGTCGCCATCTATAATGCCATATCCTCCTTGTACAAGCATCATAGAAAACTCCCATTCTGTGTAACCTCTCCATCTGTCACCAACCCCCAGTCAAAGCCTTATTCCTCCCACATCTTTTGTTTATTTCAAGGAACACACATTCGGAGGATTTTTTAAATATGAACATCAACAAACAGACTGGATTTTTTTTTTCATTTTGCAGTGACGTGTTGACAAGAAGCACATATTCCTATCCCTGTGAAACCCTCGAATCTGGGCCGAGAGCCGTCGGAGGGCGGTACAGGAACAGGTGCAGTTTTTGCACTTACGGTTATCCCTTTGCCTCATTTCCACGTCCCATCAACTTTCCCTCTGAACACGAAACGCAAAGCAACCTCGGAACGAAAGCCGAGACAGCGAGAGTAAAGAAGAAATATTTCCCGGAAGACGAGTTGAGTGGCCCCGTTCAAACTCGGTCATTTATCAACGCAGTTTTGTCATCTGTGAGAGTAGAACGCCTTCCCCGGAGGAAATATGCTCATGTCACATTTTTGACGTTTGACGCCTAAATTTCATTTCTTTCTAGCGTGGCCAGATAGGTCGATATGAACTAGGGGAATGGATGTGGGTTTTTTGTAAGAAGAAAGGGAACTTAATAGCATTTTGATCGAATCTTTGACAGCTATATCACATACTGACCCTACCCATACAAATATGTCGTACGCTCGAGATCTTCGAGAATACAATTTTTCTGTGTTCTTGATCTTTGTTCCCAAACCGGGTATGTGTGCTGTGGTCATCATCATCATCATCATCATCATCATCATCATCATCATCATCATCATCATCATCATCATCATCATCATCATCATCATCATCATCAGAAGCAGCAGCAACTTAATAGCATTTTGATCGAATCTTTGACAGCCAGATCACATACTGACCCTACCCATACAAATATGTCGTACGCTCGAGATCTTCGAGAATACAATTTTTCTGTGTTCTTGATCTTTGTTCCCAAACCGGGTATGTGTGCTGTGGTCATCATCATCATCATCATCATCATCATCATCATCATCATCATCATCATCATC
>NW_004797380.1:1022484-1029033 GCF_000002075.1 Aplysia californica | reverse complement strand
CCCCAACCACCACCACCGGGAAAACCAATTGGACCAGTGATCTGTGACAATCTCCTCCTGTATTCCCAGCTACACCTGCACTGCCTTCGCCTTTGGTCAGACCGGAAGCGGGAAGACCCACACCATGACCGGCCCCCCAGCCCAGGTATGTGACGTCATGAACGTCTCTCTCTTAAGCACTCAGTGACCTCCGCTTGCTTACGTCATGATGCCTTGCAACTAACACACACACACACACACACACACACACACACACACACACACACACACGGAGAGAGAGAGAGAGAGAGAGAGAGAGAGAGAGAGAGATGCAGAGAGAGCTGCAGAGAGGCATAGAAAGACAGATGTACTGACAGACAGTCAGACAGACAGTCAGACAGACAGACACGTGGACAAACGGGTGCACGTGTTCTTTCTGTCACGCATATTTATTCTGTATTTCTTCTCCAGGCATATTTGTCTGATAAACGATAAATACAATGTCGAAGTCGATGAACGACAGGCAGTTCTTGCCCAAGCCTCAGAGAGTCGTATCTTTTACCTGTTGCTGTAGATGTCAGAGTGTACCTTTACTGAACTGTTGTTGTATTCTGTTTCAATACGTGTCCTGTGGGTGGTTGGCGGGTGCTCTGGTGTGGTTTGCTTCTTCTTTCCCATCAAACATCTATCGTCCTTATCTCCCCTTCTTCTTTTTTATGTTTGTACTCTCTTGTAACACCTCTAATCTTCTGGCGCTCATATTACAGGTATGACCTTATGCAGTTGCGAGCGCCGAAGAACCTCTACTACAACAATATCAAAATACGTGTCCTGCAACGACGGGCCCGGTACTTTTGTCAGTCCCATCTTACAGACCCGACCCGTTTGTTTAGCATGCACTCCTCTCAATTATCATTTTGCCAAAGTCTTTCATCGCCAGTGGGTGATTGGCGGGTGCTCTGATGTGGTTTGCTCCTTCTTTCCTATCAAACATCTACTGTCCTTATCTCTCCTCCTTGTTTTTTGTGTATGTTACTCAATTGTAAAACATAGTCTATTCTTCAGCCCTTATATGACCTTATTGTGTTGCAAGTGCAGTAAAAAAACCCACTTAATAAAACTAAAACTTCATTGCCAGGGAATGTTAAAAAAAAAGTCTACTTAAAATAAAGGTCTGTCTTAAAATAAGTTAAAAATCATCTTTTGCGCATGGTATCATGGTCAGCACCATGTTGGCCCCACAGAGAGTGGAGACCCTGGATGTGCGTCGTTGGTCGAGTAAGTTCCGAGAGAAGACCTCAAGTAGATCTGAACCTGTTTTCATAACCAGAGCTGTGGATGGCATTGCTGCCAATGTCTGTGACTAAGTACTGATCGTGTGGGGAATAACACCAGAAGACTTTTCTGACCTCCGTATCCCCCCCTCTCTCTCTCTCCCTCTCTCTCTCTCCCTCTCCCTCTCTCACTCTCTCTCTTTCTCTCTCTCTCTTTTCTTCTCCCCCCCTCTCTCTCTCTTTCTCTATCTCCCTCACTCCCTCTCTCTTTTCCCTTTCCACCCCCTCTCCCCACGCCAAATTCTGACGTGACGCGGAGCTCCCATCAATCTGTTCCTTCCACCAGAGCAGACGACGATGATCTGGTCTCGTGCTTCCTGTCACCACGCGCGAACCTCCTCGGCCTCATGGAATTAATAGGATTATAATGATTGATGATCCCGCGCAAGCCTGATCGACGCAGACTTTTGTGGAGAGATTCTGTAAGCAGAATTTGTTTGAGTTTGTAATCCGGTTGGAGAGAATTGGCTGTCTCTCCCTATGTCACTTTCTCTGACCTCACGGTAATCTTGTCCGGGGGCACCCCCCCCCCCCCTTTCCACTCCCACCCTTTCTCCTCTCACTCTTCGCCCCGTTTCCTCTCACCCCTGTATCTTCTCTTCAGCACGCTTGCCCCCAATCCCCCTTTTTACTCTTTCTTTTCCTTTCTTCCCAAACACAACAGGAGTTTCGTCATATTCCAAGTTTCTTTTTGTGTTATCGCTTTGTCACGTGACACGAAACGACTTGTGAACTGCGCAATTCTTTATGCCAAAAACTCCGTCGAAATAGCTGTATGGCTGGATCTCGTGTGTGGCCATGCAAATATGTCTGGAGAAAAGAAAAAGACTCGAGTAAAGCGTTTGAGGAAAATAAAGCGAGTAAATTAGGGATGTTGCGTTTGGTTGGATGCGGTAAGGCGTCAATGTTAGAGTTACTGTGACCCTGGGTGAGTGTTCTGTCGGCTGGGGTTGTGTTTGACGCCCACACTCCACGCGGAATATATAACATGTTATTTAGAAGAATACTCCCACATTCTAACGCTGTCTGCGATAGGGCTAAGCCTGTTTCATAAAACGATGAAAACTTTCTGAAAGTTTTTTTTTTGGTGTGAGATTTTGCAAGGAGCGAACTGGGGACATCCGCATTGCGCATCGAGTGTTTCACTCACTGCTGTCCGCTATCTCATTGGGTGAAAGCTACAGTTATTTTACACCACAAGCGTTTAAGGAATGTGAGGGGGAACAGTTGATGGGGTTTGGGGCAACATTATATAGCTTTGTTATGGCACAGTATCTGACAACATCCGACAACCATTTATGATTAATGAGAAACTGTGGAGCGAAGTGTAAATACAGATTTTGAAATGTTTGCGTATCTGACGACTAATGATATCTTTTTTTTTCTAGCAGTCTATTTTTTATAAGAATAACTCTAAATTGTGACCCCAAACCTGCAATGTGCTACAGGACACATATTGCTTATTCAATGACCGACACGGTTCTTCTGCCTTAACGAGTTATACACATTTGTGTGGCATCTTGGGTGACTGACAAGGCAGGATGGGTGGGTGAGGAGCTGGTATGAGAGTTTTTGAGTGTGTAGGAAACAGAAAAGGTATCGTGAAATTTTTATCAGACAGGATTCTCGGTAAACAGCAATATTCAAGGGGAACTTTGCTGAAAAAAAGTGATTTTCAAGAAAAGGTACATCCTTGTGTGGCATCAATGCAGCTCCTCTCCTATGTTGAAATTCTCTTTCCTTGTCTGTCTGTCTGTCTGTCTATGTGTCTGCCAGTCTGTCTGTGTGTCTGTCTGCCTGTCTGACTGTCTGTCTGCCTGTCTGTCTTTTCCCACCATCCCATCGGCCTCCCGATCATCGTTTGGGCAACTGCGTAGTACATTGTATTTTGTTTTCCTCAGTAAGCTCGAATGAGAGAAGAAGGGGGATAGGATAGACAGACAGAGAGACAGAGCGAGACAGACAGACAGACAGACAGACAGACAGAGAGAAAGAGAGAGAGAATAAGAGAGAAGGAAAGAGAGAGAGAGAAAGAGAGAGAGAAAGAGAGAGAATAAGAAAGAGAGAAAGAGAGAGAATAAGAAAGAAAGAAAGAGAGAGAGAGAGAGAGAGAGAGAGAGAGAGAGAGAGAGAGAGAGAGAGAGGGGGGGGGAAGAGGAAAAGAATTTGAGAAAGAGAGAGAGCAAAGAGGAAGAGAGAGGGAGAAAAGAGGAAAAGAGAGAGAGAGAGAGAGAGAGAGAGAGAGAGAGAGAGAGAGAGAGAGAGAGAGAGAGAGAGAGAGAGAAAGAGAGGGCGGGGAGGAGAGAGAGGGGGAGAGAAAAGGAGAGAGGGGATAGGTAGTGTATGTGTGTGTTTAAAGGACTGGGTGATCCAACAAGCATTGCACTGTGCCTTCTTGGGCTTTAAAACAAAATAAAACGTTGCTGCAAATAAATAAACTTGGTGCTTGTTTTGTGTGACTCATCTAGTTCACAACGAGCTCGTCTTCCTGTCCTCCTCGAACTCATTTCTCATTAAGCTAATTTTCTTTTTAAGAAAACTGATAATTCAGCATTTAAAAGGGGGTTGAGGAAGACGGGTGTGGGAAGAAGTGAACCTTATTTTTGTCACTGTGACCGAAACAAGAACATTTTGTTTTCCTGACTTTTGCTCATCATACAGGATGTGATTGACGAAGGTTTTTTTTCGGGTGGAAGGCGGGCACCACTGGTATGTGCTACTTCTTTACTTTCCTTCCAGTGTTTCTGTCTATCTTACTATTCCCCCCATCCTAAAGTGTCCAGTATGATATAAATCTCCTTCTCTTAACTCAACAAAGAGGAATGTTTTTGCGGGTGGCAGGAGGGCACCAATGGTATGTCCTACTTATTTACTTCCCCTCTATTGTTTCTGTCTGTCTTTTTTTTAAAAACTATTTCCCCAGCACTATATTATTGCGTTCAGTTATAGTTTTTTTTTTAAAACTCAAACTCAAACTTAGACGATGATTTGGGTGAATGAAGTCGAAGAAGCGTTGTGCCGACTCGTATCAGAGAGTAAATCTCTGCTCGTATACTCGCAGTGCTACACGGTGTGCGTCACGTGATATCTCTTTATTAAAAAAATACTTTGTTGCTACCTTCGACGTTGCCCTCGAACTCTCCGTTATCTGTGCTGCAATATTTAGGCTCTTTGTCATTGTACGAATATAACTGGAGTTCAATTCCCAAGTGGTAATTTTTAAAGTCTGTCTGCTGGGGTGTTATGTATCCCACTCAGCTCGGAGTGGTCCTGACAGGCATAGTGGAAGCTGGATGATACAGTCTAAAACTCTCTTGTCTAAGATGGCCACCCATCGGTAAGAAAAGTGGCCGTATTAGACAGGTGGCCATCTTATACAGTGTAGTTATAATATCCATTTGTACTGGTGATTGCCTTATACAGGTGGCCGTTAGAGCAGGGTCGACTGTATTACCTGTGTTGATGGGTATAGTGTAAAGTACTATGTACAATAAAGCTGTTGAACTCAAGGCAGATTGTTGTAGACGATTCTTTAAATTTTGGATGTTTTCAGTAAATACACTGGCTGGTGATGTGTCAAGATTAGTTCTGGCTCCCTTCGCAATTTTTGGGCAATGACGCTCGCTTTCAAATTTGTATTGTGCCGAGTCGAAACGAATTCGCAATCTTTCTAATGGAATGAAGCAAAACTTAATTATTAAAATTTCTTTCTCAATGACTGTCGAATGGAGTAAAGGACTTTTTTAAAGGCATTGGAAGCAGTAATAACTTTCACGATCAAAATAAATATTTATTATTACTATGAGTTAGGGGTATGGACATTTTGAGGACATTTTCTCGTCAATGACCTTTTGAAAGTAATTAAATGTAAGCCCAGTGATGCTCTCATGTCTGCCTCCCCCCCCCGCCCGGGGATGCTTGCCCACTAGCCAGCTTTACTTGTCTGTCTGTGTGTCTGTCTGTCTGTCCGCCTGTCTGTCTGTCTGTCTGTCTGTCTGTCTGTCTGTCTGTCTGTCTGTCTGTCTGTGTGTCTGTCTGTCTTGCCCGAATGGTGTATGTGTGTGTGTATGTGTGTGGGTGTTTTGGTGTGGGTATGTGTGAGTGTTTGGTGTGGGTATGTGTGTGTGTGTGTATGTGTGTGTGTGTGTGTATGTGTGTGGAAGGGGGGGGGGCGAGGGATGCTTACTAATGGGCTAATGGGTGGGCGAATTATATTTTTAAAAGGGATAGAGGAGGTGTGAGCTTTCGTTGTGCGCGTCGTTAGAGAAGTATTAATGTATGAGCGCCATGTGCTACCTGGGAAAAGTGTTGACATAAGTAGGCGGCACCGAAAAGGAAAAGGGCTCCCCAGTTGCTGCTGCAGCTGCCTGCCTTTCTTTATGGCCCCCGTGGCCGGCCTGTGACGACTATGATAACGAACGTGTGGAAGGAGGGGCCTCAGCGCTATGGTAATGGATGCTTAACGAAATCCCTCAACTTTCCATAGGTTTTACTTAGGTGTCTCATTTCGGCCTCTTTCGTAAACTTCACAGATATCTTTTCGTCTACGAAAATTGACTTCAGATATTGTGAGAGCTTTTCGTGAAAAAGTCCATTATACATGTTTATATATGGATTGGTCGAAGACAGTTTTAACGATTTATGCAGGATGAAATTAACAGCTTCGCAGACTATGGAAATGGGTTGTCATCATCAGCCATTAAGTGGAGCCAGCCTTTGAGTATTTTAGGAATGCCATCATGACGATCTATCACACACAGGAAGGATCCACAGAGCTTGTATCGTGCCCGGCTATCCGCCGATGGCGCACGCTTCCTCTCCTGTGTCTGGGTGCTTTCTTTGGTGACGTCATTATTTATTTTTAAAGCTTGTCTCAACACGGCTGATGATGAGCATTATGTTGTTTGAGAGTGTGAGAATGCATATTTAAAAAAGAACTACGAAAATACGGAATATATATAATATGTTTTTGACGATGGAGAGTTTTTTTTGACGAGTTGACATGTGACGGTCGTGATCTTGGGTTCTTCCATCTGTTCTTTGTTTGGCGTTTGGGGCTTCATATATCTCCTTGCTCTCATTTCCGAGAGGCTAGAAAGAGGTCAAAGTCAAAGCGCACGTGATGTTGCAAATCAACTTGATCTGAACTTAAAAAAAAAAAGTAGACGTTCTGCTCTCTTGTTATTCGACGATTTATACATGTAACACACATACACACTCACACACACACACACAC